>NW_024610151.1:0-88364 GCF_016920785.2 Ixodes scapularis
GTCTCGGCTACTGCCTCGGTGAAAGCGAATTATTGGAGAGAGCACGGCCTGACGAGAGACGTTCGGCGCCGTTTTATTCGTTCACCGTGACCACGATCTCGGCTATTGCCTCGGTGAAAGCGAATTATTGGAGAGAGCACGGCCTGACGAGAGACGTTCGGCGCCGTTTTATTCTTTCACCGTGACCACGATCTCGGCTATTGCCTCGGTGAAAGCGAAATATTGGAGAGAGCACGGCCTGACGAGAGACGTTCGGCGCCGTTTTATTCGTTCACCGTGACCACGATCTCGGCTATTGCCTCGGTGAAAGCGAATTATTGGAGAGAGCACGGCCTGACGAGAGACGTTTGGCGCGGTTTTATTCGTTCACCGTGACCACGATCTCGGCTATTGCCTCGGTGAAAGCGAATTATTGGAGAGAGCACGGCCTGACGAGAGACGTTTGGCGCGGTTTTATTCGTTCACCGTGACCACGATCTCGGCTATTGCCTCGGTGAAAGCGAATTATTGGAGAGAGCACGGCCTGACGAGAGACGTTCGGCGCGGTTTTATTCGTTCACCGTGACCACGATCTCGGCTATTGCCTCGGTGAAAGCTGAATTATTGGAGAGAGCACGGCCTGACGAGAGACGTTCGGCGCGGTTTTATTCGTTCACCGTGACCACGATCTCGGCTATTGCCTCGGTGAAAGCGAATTATTGGAGAGAGCACGGCCTGACGAGAGACGTTCGGCGCGGTTTTATTCGTTCACCGTGACCACGATCTCGGCTATTGCCTCGGTGAAAGCGAATTATTGGAGAGAGCACGGCCTGACGAGAGACGTTCGGCGCGGTTTTATTCGTTCACCGTGACCACGATCTCGGCTATTGCCTCGGTGAAAGCGAATTATTGGAGAGAGCACGGCCTGACGAGAGACGTTCGGCGCGGTTTTATTCGTTCACCGTGACCACGATCTCGGCTATTGCCTCGGTGAAAGCGAATTATTGGAGAGAGCACGGCCTGACGAGAGACGTTTGGCGCGGTTTTATTCGTTCACCGTGACCACGATCTCGGCTATTGCCTCGGTGAAAGCGAATTATTGGAGAGAGCACGGCCTGACGAGAGACGTTTGGCGCGGTTTTATTCGTTCACCGTGACCACGATCTCGGCTATTGCCTCGGTGAAAGCGAATTATTGGAGAGAGCACGGCCTGACGAGAGACGTTCGGCGCGGTTTTATTCGTTCACCGTGACCACGATCTCGGCTATTGCCTCGGTGAAAGCGAATTATTGGAGAGAGCACGGCCTGACGAGAGACGTTTGGCGCGGTTTTATTCGTTCACCGTGACCACGATCTCGGCTATTGCCTCGGTGAAAGCGAATTATTGGAGAGAGCACGGCCTGACGAGAGACGTTCGGCGCGGTTTTATTCGTTCACCGTGACCACGATCTCGGCTATTGCCTCGGTGAAAGCGAATTATTGGAGAGAGCACGGCCTGACGAGAGACGTTCGGCGCGGTTTTATTCGTTCACCGTGACCACGATCTCGGCTATTGCCTCCGTTAAAGCGAATTATTGGAGAGAGCACGGCCTGACGAGAGACGTTTGGCGCGGTTTTATTCGTTCACCGTGACCACGATCTCGGCTATTGCCTCGGTGAAAGCGAATTATTGAAGAGAGCACGGCCTGACGAGAGATGTTTGGCGCGGTTTTATTCGTTCACCGTGACCACGATCTCGGCTATTGCCTCGGTGAAAGCGAAATATTGGAGAGAGCACGGCCTGACGAGAGACGTTCGGCGCGGTTTTATTCGTTAACCGTGACCACGAACTCGGCTATTGCCTCGGTGAAAGCGAATTATTGGAGAGAGTACGGCCTGACGAGAGACGTTTGGCGCGGTTTTTATTCGTTCACCGTGACCACGATCTCGGCTATTGCCTCGGTGAAAGCGAATTATTGGAGAGAGCACGGCCTGACGAGAGACGTTTGGCGCGGTTTTATTCGTTCACCGTGACCACGATCTCGGCTATTGCCTCGGTGAAAGCGAATTATTGGAGAGAGCACGGCCTGACGAGAGACGTTCGGCGCGGTTTTATTCGTTCTCCGTGACCACGATCTCGGCTATTGCCTCGGTGAAAGCGAATTATTGGAGAGAGCACGGCCTGACGAGAGACGTTTGGCGCCGTTTTATTCGTTCACCGTGACCACGATCTCGGCTATTGCCTCGGTGAAAGCGAATTATTGGAGAGAGCACGGCCTGACGAGAGACGTTTGGCGCCGTTTTATTCGTTCACCGTGACCACGATCTCGGCTATTGCCTCGGTGAAAGCGAATTATTGGAGAGAGCACGGCCTGACGAGAGACGTTTGGCGCCGTTTTATTCGTTCACCGTGACCACGATCTCGGCTATTGCCTCGGTGAAAGCGAATTATTGGAGAGAGCACGGCCTGACGAGAGACGTTTGGCGCCGTTTTATTCGTTCACCGTGACCACGATCTCGGCTATTGCCTCGGTGAAAGCGAATTATTGGAGAGAGCACGGCCTGACGAGAGACGTTCGGCGCCGTTTTATTCGTTCACCGTGACCACGATCTCGGCTATTGCCTCGGTGAAAGCGAATTATTGGAGAGAGCACGGCCTGACGAGAGACGTTTGGCGCCGTTTTATTCGTTCACCGTGACCACGATCTCGGCTATTGCCTCGGTGAAAGCGAATTATTGGAGAGAGCACGGCCTGACGAGAGACGTTTGGCGCCGTTTTATTCGTTCACCGTGACCACTATCTCGGCTATTGCCTCGGTGAAAGCGAATTATTGGAGAGAGCACGGCCTGACGAGAGACGTTTGGCGCCGTTTTATTCGTTCACCGTGACCACGATCTCGGCTATTGCCTCGGTGAAAGCGAATTATTGGAGAGAGCACGGCCTGACGAGAGACGTTCGGCGCGGTTTTATTCGTTCACCGTGACCACGATCTCGGCTATTGCCTCGGTGAAAGCGAATTATTGGAGAGAGCACGGCCTGACGAGAGACGTTTGGCGCGGTTTTATTCGTTCACCGTGACCACGATCTCGGCTATTGCCTCGGTGAAAGCGAATTATTGGAGAGAGCACGGCCTGACGAGAGACGTTCGGCGCGGTTTTATTCGTTCACCGTGACCACGATCTCGGCTATTGCCTCGGTGAAAGCGAATTATTTGAGAGAGCACGGCCTGAGGAGAGACGTTCGGCGCGATTTTATTCGTTCACCGTGACCACGATCTCGGCTATTGCCTCGGTGAAAGCGAATTATTGGAGAGAGCACGGCCTGACGAGAGACGTTCGGCGCGGTTTTATTCGTTCACCGTGACCACGATCTCGGCTATTGCCTCGGTGAAAGCGAATTATTGGAGAGAGCACGGCCTGACGAGAGACGTTTGGCGCGGTTTTATTCGTTCACCGTGACCACGATCTCGGCTATTGCCTCGGTGAAAGCGAATTATTGGAGAGAGCACGGCCTGACGAGAGACGTATGGCGCGGTTTTATTCGTTCACCGTGACCACGATCTCGGCTATTGCCTCGGTGAAAGCGAATTATTGGAGAGAGCACGGCCTGACGAGAGACGTTCGGCGCGGTTTTATTCGTTCACCGTGACCACGATCTCGGCTATTGCCTCGGTGAAAGCGAATTATTGGAGAGAGCACGGCCTGACGAGAGACGTTCGGCGCGGTTTTATTCGTTCACCGTGACCACGATCTCGGCTATTGCCTCGGTGGAAGCGAATTATTGGAGAGAGCACGGCCTGACGAGAGACGTTTGGCGCGGTTTTATTCGTTCACCGTGACCACGATCTCGGCTATTGCCTCGGTGAAAGCGAATTATTGGAGAGAGCACGGCCTGACGAGAGACGTTCGGCGCGGTTTTATTCGTTCACCGTGACCACGATCTCGGCTATTGCCTCGGTGAAAGCGAATTATTGGAGAGAGCACGGCCTGACGAGAGACGTTCGGCGCGGTTTTATTCGTTCACCGTGACCACGATCTCGGCTATTGCCTCGGTGAAAGCGAATTATTGGAGAGAGCACGGCCTGACGAGAGACGTTTGGCGCGGTTTTATTCGTTCACCGTGACCACGATCTCGGCTATTGCCTCGGTGAAAGCAAATTATTGGAGAGAGCACGGCCTGACGAGAGACGTTTGGCGCGGTTTTATTCGTTCACCGTGACCACGATCTCGGCTATTGCCTCGGTGAAAGCGAATTATTGGAGAGAGCACGGCCTGACGAGAGACGTTCGGCGCGGTTTTATTCGTTCACCGTGACCACGATCTCGGCTATTGCCTCGGTGAAAGCGAATTATTGGAGAGAGCACGGCCTGACGAGAGACGTTCGGCGCGGTTTTATTCGTTCACCGTGACCACGATCTCGGCTATTGCCTCGGTGAAAGCGAATTATTGGAGAGAGCACGGCCTGACGAGAGACGTTTGGCGCGGTTTTATTCGTTCACCGTGACCACGATCTCGGCTATTGCCTCGGTGAAAGCGAATTATTGGAGAGAGCACGGCCTGACGAGAGACGTTCGGCGCGGTTTTATTCGTTCACCGTGACCACGATCTCGGCTATTGCCTCGGTGAAAGCGAATTATTGGAGAGAGCACGGCCTGACGAGAGACGTTCGGCGCGGTTTTATTCGTTCACCGTGACCACGATCTCGGCTATTGCCTCGGTGAAAGCGAATTATTGGAGAGAGCACGGCCTGACGAGAGACGTTTGGCGCGGTTTTATTCGTTCACCGTGACCACGATCTCGGCTATTGCCTCGGTGAAAGCGAATTATTGGAGAGAGCACGGCCTGACGAGAGACGTTTGGCGCGGTTTTATTCGTTCACCGTGACCACGATCTCGGCTATTGCCTCGGTGAAAGCGAATTATTGGAGAGAGCACGGCCTGACGAGAGACGTTCGGCGCGGTTTTATTCGTTCACCGTGACCACGATCTCGGCTATTGCCTCGGTGAAAGCGAATTATTGGAGAGAGCACGGCCTGACGAGAGACGTTTGGCGCGGTTTTATTCGTTCACCGTGACCACGATCTCGGCTATTGCCTCGGTGAAAGCGAATTATTGGAGAGAGCACGGCCTGACGAGAGACGTTCGGCGCGGTTTTATTCGTTCACCGTGACCACGATCTCGGCTATTGCCTCGGTGAAAGCGAATTATTGGAGAGAGCACGGCCTGACGAGAGACGTTCGGCGCGGTTTTATTCGTTCACCGTGACCACGATCTCGGCTATTGCCTCCGTTAAAGCGAATTATTGGAGAGAGCACGGCCTGACGAGAGACGTTTGGCGCGGTTTTATTCGTTCACCGTGACCACGATCTCGGCTATTGCCTCGGTGAAAGCGAATTATTGGAGAGAGCACGGCCTGACGAGAGATGTTTGGCGCGGTTTTATTCGTTCACCGTGACCACGATCTCGGCTATTGCCTCGGTGAAAGCGAAATATTGGAGAGAGCACGGCCTGACGAGAGACGTTCGGCGCGGTTTTATTCGTTCACCGTGACCACGAACTCGGCTATTGCCTCGGTGAAAGCGAATTATTGGAGAGAGTACGGCCTGACGAGAGACGTTTGGCGCGGTTTTATTCGTTCACCGTGACCACGATCTCGGCTATTGCCTCGGTGAAAGCGAATTATTGGAGAGAGCACGGCCTGACGAGAGACGTTTGGCGCGGTTTTATTCGTTCACCGTGACCACGATCTCGGCTATTGCCTCGGTGAAAGCGAATTATTGGAGAGAGCACGGCCTGACGAGAGACGTTCGGCGCGGTTTTATTCGTTCACCGTGACCACGATCTCGGCTATTGCCTCGGTGAAAGCGAATTATTGGAGAGAGCACGGCCTGACGAGAGACGTTTGGCGCCGTTTTATTCGTTCACCGTGACCACGATCTCGGCTATTGCCTCGGTGAAAGCGAATTATTGGAGAGAGCACGGCCTGACGAGAGACGTTTGGCGCGGTTTTATTCGTTCACCGTGACCACGATCTCGGCTATTGCCTCGGTGAAAGCGAATTATTGGAGAGAGCACGGCCTGACGAGAGACGTTTGGCGCGGTTTTATTCGTTCACCGTGACCACGATCTCGGCTATTGCCTCGGTGAAAGCGAATTATTGGAGAGAGCACGGCCTGACGAGAGACGTTCGGCGCGGTTTTATTCGTTCACCGTGACCACGATCTCGGCTATTGCCTCGGTGAAAGCGAATTATTGGAGAGAGCACGGCCTGACGAGAGACGTTTGGCGCCGTTTTATTCGTTCACCGTGACCACGATCTCGGCTATTGCCTCGGTGAAAGCGAATTATTGGAGAGAGCACGGCCTGACGAGAGACGTTTGGCGCCGTTTTATTCGTTCACCGTGACCACGATCTCGGCTATTGCCTCGGTGAAAGCGAATTATTCGAGAGAGCACGGCCTGACGAGAGACGTTTGGCGCCGTTTTATTCGTTCACCGTGACCACGATCTCGGCTATTGCCTCGGTGAAAGCGAATTATTGGAGAGAGCACGGCCTGACGAGAGACGTTTGGCGCCGTTTTATTCGTTCACCGTGACCACGATCTCGGCTATTGCCTCGGTGAAAGCGAATTATTGGAGAGAGCACGGCCTGACGAGAGACGTTCGGCGCCGTTTTATTCGTTCACCGTGACCACGATCTCGGCTATTGCCTCGGTGAAAGCGAATTATTGGAGAGAGCACGGCCTGACGAGAGACGTTTGGCGCCGTTTTATTCGTTCACCGTGACCACGATCTCGGCTATTGCCTCGGTGAAAGCGAATTATTGGAGAGAGCACGGCCTGACGAGAGACATTTGGCGCCGTTTTATTCGTTCACCGTGACCACTATCTCGGCTATTGCCTCGGTGAAAGCGAATTATTGGAGATAGCAAGGCCTGACGAGAGCCGTTTGGCGCCGTTTTATTCGTTCACCGTGACCACGATCTCGGCTATTGCCTCGGTGAAAGCGAATTATTGGAGAGAGCACGGCCTGACGAGAGACGTTTGGCGCCGTTTTATTCGTTCACCGTGACCACGATCTCGGCTATTGCCTCGGTGAAAGCGAATTATTGGAGAGAGCACGGCCTGACGATTCGTTCACCGTGACCACGATCTCGGCTATTGCCTCGGTGAAAGCGAATTATTGGAGAGAGCACGGCCTGACGAAAACGTTCGGCGCCGTTTTATTCGTTCACCGTGACCACGATCTCGGCTATTGCCTCGGTGAAAGCGAATTATTGGAGAGAGCACGGCCTGACGAGAGACGTTTGGCGCCGTTTTATTCGTTCACCGTGACCACGATCTCGGCTATTGCCTCGGTGAAAGCGAATTATTAGAGAGAGAACGGCCTGACGAGAGACGTTCGGCGCCGTTTTATTCGTTCACCGTGACCACGATCTCGGCTATTGCCTCGGTGAAAGCGAATTATTGGGCGCGGTTTTATTCGTTCACCGTGACCACGATCTCGGCTATTGCCTCGGTGAAAGCAAATTATTGGAGAGAGCACGGCCTGACGAGAGACGTTCGGCGCGGTTTTATTCGTTCACCGTGACCACGATCTCGGCTATTGCCTCGTTGAAAGCGAATTATTGGAGAGAGCACGGCCTGACGAGAGACGTTTGGCGCGGTTTTATTCGTTCACCGTGACCACGATCTCGGCTATTGCCTCGGTGAAAGCGAATTATTGGAGAGAGCACGGCCTGACGAGAGACGTTTGGCGCGGTTTTATTCGTTCACCGTGACCACGATCTCGGCTATTGCCTCGGTGAAAGCGAATTATTGGAGAGAGCACGGCCTGACGAGAGACGTTTGGCGCGGTTTTATTCGTTAACCGTGACCACGATCTCGGCTATTGCCTCGGTGAAAGCGAATTATTGGAGAGAGCACGGCCTGACGAGAGACGTTTGGCGCGGTTTTATTCGTTCACCGTGACCACGATCTCGGCTATTGCCTCGTTGAAAGCGAATTATTGGAGAGAGCACGGCCTGACGAGAGACGTTTGGCGCGGTTTTATTCGTTCACCGTGACCACAATCTCGGCCATTGCCTCGGTGAAGGCGACTTATTGGAGAGAGCACGGCCTGACGAGAGACGTTTGGCGCGGTTTTATTCGTTCACCGTGACCACGATCTCGGCTATTGCCTCGGTGAAAGCGAATTATTGGAGAGAGCACGGCCTGACGAGAGACGTTTGGCGCGGGTTTTATTCGTTCACCGTGACCACGATCTCGGCTATTGCCACGGTGAAAGCGAATTATTGGAGAGAGCACGGCCTGACGAGAGACGTTCGGCGCGGTTTTATTCGTTCACCGTGACCACGATCTCGGCTATTGCCTCGGTGAAAGCGAATTATTGGAGAGAGCACGGCCTGACGAGAGACGTTTGGCGCGGTTTTATTCGTTCACCGTGACCACGATCTCGGCTATTGCCTCGGTGAAAGCGAATTATTGGAGAGAGCACGGCCTGACGAGAGACGTTTGGCGCGGTTTTATTCGTTTACCGTGACCACGATCTCGGCTATTGCCTCGGTGAAAGCGAATTATTGGAGAGAGCACGGCCTGACGAGAGACGTTTGGCGCGGTTTTATTCGTTCACCGTGACCACGATCTCGGCTATTGCCTCGGTGAAAGCGAATTATTGGAGAGAGCACGGCCTGACGAGAGACGTTTGGCGCGGTTTTATTCGTTCACCGTGACCACGATCTCGGCTATTGCCTCGGTGAAAGCGAATTATTGGAGAGAGCACGGCCTGACGAGAGACGTTTGGCACGGTTTTATTCGTTCACCGTGACCACGATCTCGGCTATTGCCTCGGTGAAAGCGAATTATTGGAGAGAGCACGGCCTGACGAGAGACGTTTGGCGCGGTTTCATTCGTTCACCGTGACCACGATCTCGGCTATTGCCTCGGTGAAAGCGAATTATTGGAGAGAGCACGGCCTGACGAGAGACGTTTGGCGCGGTTTTATTCGTTCACCGTGACCACGATCTCGGCTATTGCCTCGGTGAAAGCGAATTATTGGAGAGAGCACGGCCTGACGAGAAACGTTCGGCGCGGTTTTATTCGTTCACCGTGACCACGATCTCGGCTATTGCCTCGGTGAAAGCGAATTATTGGAGAGAGCACGGCCTGACGAGAGACGTTTGGCTCGGTTTTATTCGTTCACCGTGACCACGATCTCGGCTATTGCCTCGGTGAAAGCGAATTATTGGAGAGAGCACGGCCTGACGAGAGACGTTTGGCGCGGTTTTATTCGTTCACCGTGACCACGATCTCGGCTATTGCCTCGGTGAAAGCGAATTATTGGAGAGAGCACGGCCTGACGAGAGACGTTCGGCGCGGTTTTATTCGTTCACCGTGACCACGATCTCGGCTATTGCCTCGGTGAAAGCGAATTATTGGAGAGAGCACGGCCTGACGAGAGACGTTTGGCGCGGTTTTATTGGTTCACCGTGACCACGATCTCGGCTATTGCCTCGGTGGAAAGCGAATTATTGGAGAGAGCACGGCCTGACGAGAGACGTTTGGCGCGGTTTTATTCGTTCACCGTGACCACGATATCGGCTATTGCCTCGGTGAAAGCGAATTATTGGAGGGAGCACGGCCTGACGAGAGACGTTCGGCGCGGTTTTATTCGTTCACCGTGACCACGATCTCGGCTATTGCCTCGGTGAAAGCGAATTATTGGAGAGAGCACGGCCTGACGAGAGACGTTTGGCGCGGTTTTATTCGTTCACCGTGACCACGATCTCGGCTATTGCCTCGGTGAAAGCGAATTATTGGAGAGAGCACGGCCTGACGAGAGACGTTCGGCGCGGTTTTATTCGTTCACCGTGACCACGATCTCGGCTATTGCCTCGGTGAAAGCGAATTATTGGAGAGAGCACGGCCTGACGAGAGACGTTCGGCGCGGTTTTATTCGTTCACCGTGACCACGATCTCGGCTATTGCCTCGGTGAAAGCGAATTATTGGAGAGAGCACGGCCTGACGAGAGACGTTTGGCGCGGTTTTATTCGTTCACCGTGACCACGATCTCGGCCAATGCCTCGGTGAAAGCGAATTATTGGAGAGAGCACGGCCTGACGAGAGATGTTTGGCGCGGTTTTATACGTTCACCGTGACCACGATCTCGGCTATTGCCTCGGTGAAAGCGAATTATTGGAGCGAGCACGGCCTGACGAGAGACGTTTGGCGCGGTTTTATTCGTTCACCGTGACCACGATCTCGGCTATTGCCTGGGTGAAAGCGAATTATTGGAGAGAGCACGGCCTGACGAGAGACGTTCGGCGCGGTTTTATTCGTTCACCGTAACCACGATCTCGGCTATTGCCTCGGTGAAAGCGAATTATTGGAGAGAGCACGGCCTGACGAGAGACGTTTGGCGCGGTTTTATTCGTTCACCGTGACCACGATATCGGCTATTGCCTCGGTGAAAGCGAATTATTGGAGAGAACACGGCCTGACGAGAGACGTTCGGCGCGGTTTTATTCGTTCACCGTGACCGCGATCTCGGCTATTGCCTCGGTGGAAAGCGAATTATTGGAGAGAGCACGGCCTGACGAGAGACGTTTGGCGCGGTTTTATTCGTTCACCGTGACCACGATCTCGGCTATTGCCTCGGTGAAAGCGAATTATTGGAGAGAGCACGGCTTGACGAGAGACGTTTGGCGCGGTTTTATTCGTTCACCGTGACCACGATCTCGGCTACTTCCTCGGTTAAAGCGAATTATTGGAGAGAGCACGGCCTGACGAGAGACGTTTGGCGCGGTTTTATTCGTTCACCGTGACCACGATCTCGGCTATTGCCTCGGTGAAAGCAAATTATTGGAGAGAGCACGGCCTGACGAGAGACGTTCGGCGCGGTTTTATTCGTTCACCGTGACCACGATCTCGGCTATTGCCTCGTTGAAAGCGAATTATTGGAGAGAGCACGGCCTGACGAGAGACGTTTGGCGCGGTTTTATTCGTTCACCGTGACCACGATCTCGGCTATTGCCTCGGTGAAAGCGAATTATTGGAGAGAGCACGGCCTGACGAGAGACGTTTGGCGCGGTTTTATTCGTTCACCGTGACCACGATCTCGGCTATTGCCTCGGTGAAAGCGAATTATTGGAGAGAGCACGGCCTGACGAGAGACGTTTGGCGCGGTTTTATTCGTTAACCGTGACCACGATCTCGGCTATTGCCTCGGTGAAAGCGAATTATTGGAGAGAGCACGGCCTGACGAGAGACGTTTGGCGCGGTTTTATTCGTTCACCGTGACCACGATCTCGGCTATTGCCTCGTTGAAAGCGAATTATTGGAGAGAGCACGGCCTGACGAGAGACGTTTGGCGCGGTTTTATTCGTTCACCGTGACCACAATCTCGGCCATTGCCTCGGTGAAGGCGACTTATTGGAGAGAGCACGGCCTGACGAGAGACGTTTGGCGCGGTTTTATTCGTTCACCGTGACCACGATCTCGGCTATTGCCTCGGTGAAAGCGAATTATTGGAGAGAGCACGGCCTGACGAGAGACGTTTGGCGCGGTTTTATTCGTTCACCGTGACCACGATCTCGGCTATTGCCACGGTGAAAGCGAATTATTGGAGAGAGCACGGCCTGACGAGAGACGTTCGGCGCGGTTTTATTCGTTCACCGTGACCACGATCTCGGCTATTGCCTCGGTGAAAGCGAATTATTGGAGAGAGCACGGCCTGACGAGAGACGTTTGGCGCGGTTTTATTCGTTCACCGTGACCACGATCTCGGCTATTGCCTCGGTGAAAGCGAATTATTGGAGAGAGCACGGCCTGACGAGAGACGTTTGGCGCGGTTTTATTCCTTTTACCGTGACCACGATCTCGGCTATTGCCTCGGTGAAAGCGAATTATTGGAGAGAGCACGGCCTGACGAGAGACGTTTGGCGCGGTTTTATTCGTTCACCGTGACCACGATCTCGGCTATTGCCTCGGTGAAAGCGAATTATTGGAGAGAGCACGGCCTGACGAGAGACGTTTGGCGCGGTTTTATTCGTTCACCGTGACCACGATCTCGGCTATTGCCTCGGTGAAAGCGAATTATTGGAGAGAGCACGGCCTGACGAGAGACGTTTGGCACGGTTTTATTCGTTCACCGTGACCACGATCTCGGCTATTGCCTCGGTGAAAGCGAATTATTGGAGAGAGCACGGCCTGACGAGAGACGTTTGGCGCGGTTTCATTCGTTCACCGTGACCACGATCTCGGCTATTGCCTCGGTGAAAGCGAATTATTGGAGAGAGCACGGCCTGACGAGAGACGTTTGGCGCGGTTTTATTCGTTCACCGTGACCACGATCTCGGCTATTGCCTCGGTGAAAGCGAATTATTGGAGAGAGCACGGCCTGACGAGAAACGTTCGGCGCGGTTTTATTCGTTCACCGTGACCACGATCTCGGCTATTGCCTCGGTGAAAGCGAATTATTGGAGAGAGCACGGCCTGACGAGAGACGTTTGGCTCGGTTTTATTCGTTCACCGTGACCACGATCTCGGCTATTGCCTCGGTGAAAGCGAATTATTGGAGAGAGCACGGCCTGACGAGAGACGTTTGGCGCGGTTTTATTCGTTCACCGTGACCACGATCTCGGCTATTGCCTCGGTGAAAGCGAATTATTGGAGAGAGCACGGCCTGACGAGAGACGTTCGGCGCGGTTTTATTCGTTCACCGTGACCACGATCTCGGCTATTGCCTCGGTGAAAGCGAATTATTGGAGAGAGCACGGCCTGACGAGAGACGTTTGGCGCGGTTTTATTGGTTCACCGTGACCACGATCTCGGCTATTGCCTCGGTGAAAGCGAATTATTGGAGAGAGCACGGCCTGACGAGAGACGTTTGGCGCGGTTTTATTCGTTCACCGTGACCACGATATCGGCTATTGCCTCGGTGAAAGCGAATTATTGGAGGGAGCACGGCCTGACGAGAGACGTTCGGCGCGGTTTTATTCGTTCACCGTGACCACGATCTCGGCTATTGCCTCGGTGAAAGCGAATTATTGGAGAGAGCACGGCCTGACGAGAGACGTTTGGCGCGGTTTTATTCGTTCACCGTGACCACGATCTCGGCTATTGCCTCGGTGAAAGCGAATTATTGGAGAGAGCACGGCCTGACGAGAGACGTTTGGCGCGGTTTTATTCGTTCACCGTGACCACGATCTCGGCTATTGCCTCGGTGAAAGCGAATTATTGGAGAGAGCACGGCCTGACGATTGACGTTTGGCGCGGTTTTATTCGTTCACCGTGACCACGATCTCGGCTATTGCCTCGGTGAAAGCGAATTATTGGAGAGAGCACGGCCTGACGAGAGACGTTCGGCGCGGTTTTATTCGTTCACCGTGACCACGATCTCGGCTATTGCCTCGGTGAAAGCGAATTATTGGAGAGAGCACGGCCTGACGAGAGACGTTCGGCGCTGTTTTATTCGTTCACCGTGACCACGATCTCGGCTATTGCCTCCGTGAAAGCGAATTATTGGAGAGAGCACGGCCTGACGAGAGACGTTCGGCGCGGTTTTATTCGTTCACCGTGACCACGATCTCGGCTATTGCCTGGGTGAAAGCGAATTATTGGAGAGAGCACGGCCTGACGAGAGACGTTTGGCGCGGTTTTATTCGTTCACCGTGACCACGATCTCGGCTATTGCCTCGGTGAAAGCGAATTATTGGAGAGAGCACGGCCTGACGAGAGACGTTTGGCGCGGTTTTATTCGTTCACCGTGACCACGATCTCGGCTATTGCCTCGGTGAAAGCGAATTATTGGAGAGAGCACGGCCTGACGAGAGACGTTCGGCGCGGTTTTATTCGTTCACCGTGACCACGATCTCGGCTATTGCCTCGGTGAAAGCGAATTATTGGAGAGAGCACGGCCTGACGAGAGACGTTCGGCGCGGTTTTATTCGTTCACCGTGACCACGATCTCGGCTATTGCCTCGGTGAAAGCGAATTATTGGAGAGAGCACGGCCTGACGAGAGACGTTTGGCGCGGTTTTATTCGTTCACCGTGACCACGATCTCGGCCAATGCCTCGGTGAAAGCGAATTATTGGAGAGAGCACGGCCTGACGAGAGATGTTTGGCGCGGTTTTATACGTTCACCGTGACCACGATCTCGGCTATTGCCTCGGTGAAAGCGAATTATTGGAGCGAGCACGGCCTGACGAGAGACGTTTGGCGCGGTTTTATTCGTTCACCGTGACCACGATCTCGGCTATTGCCTGGGTGAAAGCGAATTATTGGAGAGAGCACGGCCTGACGAGAGACGTTCGGCGCGGTTTTATTCGTTCACCGTGACCACGATCTCGGTGAAAGCGAATTATTGGAGAGAGCACGGCCTGACGAGAGACGTTCGGCTCGGTTTTATTCGTTCACCGTGACCACGATCTCGGCTATTGCCTCGGTGAAAGCGAATTATTGGAGAGAGCAAGGCCTGACGAGAGACGTTCGGCGCGGTTTTATTCGTTCACCGTGACCACGATCTCGGCTATTGCCTCGGTGAAAGCGAATTATTGGAGAGAGCACGGCCTGACGAGAGACGTTCGGCGCGGTTTTATACGTTCACCGTGACCACGATCTCGGCTATTGCCTCGGTGAAAGCGAATTATTGGAGAGAGCACGGCCTGACGAGAGACGTTCGGCGCGGTTTTATTCGTTCACCGTGACCACGATCTCGGCTATTGCCTCGGTGAAAGCGAATTATTGGAGAGAGCACGGCCTGACGAGAGACGTTCGGCGCGGTTTTATTCGTTCACCGTGACCACGATCTCGGCTATTGCCTGGGTGAAAGCGAATTATTGGAGAGACCACGGCCTGACGAGAGACGTTCGGCGCGGTTTTATTCGTTCACCGTGACCACGATCTCGGCTATTGCCTCGGTGAAAGCGAATTATTGGAGAGAGCACGGCCTGACGAGAGACGTCGGCGCGGTTTTATTCGTTCACCGTGACCACGATCTCGGCTATTGCCTCGGTGAAAGCGAATTATTGGAGAGAGCACGGCCTGACGAGAGACGTTCGGCGCGGTTTTATTCGTTCACCGTGACCACGATCTCGGCTATTGCCTCGGTGAAAGCGAATTATTGGAGAGAGCACGGCCTGACGAGAGACGTTCGGCGCGGTTTTATACGTTCACCGTGACCACGATCTCGGCTATTGCCTCGGTGAAAGCGAATTATTGGAGAGAGCACGGCCTGACGAGAGACGTTCGGCGCGGTTTTATTCGTTCACCGTGACCACGATCTCGGCTATTGCCTCGGTGAAAGCGAATTATTGGAGAGAGCACGGCCTGACGAGAGACGTTCGGCGCGGTTTTATTTGTTCACCGTGACCACGATCTCGGCTATTGCCTGGGTGAAAGCGAATTATTGGAGAGAGCACGGCCTGACGAGAGACGTCCGGCGCGGTTTTATTCGTTCACCGTGACCACGATCTCGGCTATTGCCTCGGTGAAAGCGAATTATTGGAGAGAGCACGGCCTGACGAGAGACGTTCGGCGCGGTTTTATTCGTTCACCGTGACCACGATCTCGGCTATTGCCTGGGTGAGAGCGAATTATTGGAGAGAGCACGGCCTGACGAGAGACGTTCGGCGCGGTTTTTATTCGTTGACCGTGACCACGATCTCGGCTATTGCCTCGGTGAAAGCGAATTATTGGAGAGAGCACGGCCTGACGAGAGACGTTCGGCGCGGTTTTATTCGTTCACCGTGACCACGATCTCGGCTATTGCCTTGGTGAAAGCGAATTATTGGAGAGAGCACGGCCTGACGAGAGACGTTCGGCGCGGTTTTATTCGTTCAGCGTGACCATGATCTCGGCTATTGCCTCGGTGAAAGCGAATTATTGGAGAGAGCACGGCCTGACGAGAGACGTTCGGCGCGGTTTTATTCGTTCACCGTGACCACGATCTCGGCTATTGCCTGGGTGAAAGCGAATTATTGGAGAGAGCACGGCCTGACGAGAGACGTTCGGCGCGGTTTTATTCGTTCACCGTGACCACGATCTCGGCTATTGCCTCGGTGAAAGCGAGTTATTGGAGAGAGCACGGCCTGACGAGAGACGTTCGGCGCGGTTTTATTCGTTCACCGTGACCACGATCTCGGCTATTGCCTCGGTGAAAGCGAATTATTGGAGAGAGCACGGCCTGACGAGAGACGTTTGGCGCGGTTTTATTCGTTCACCGTGACCACGATCTCGGCTATTGCCTCGGTGAAAGCGAATTATTGGAGAGAGCACGGCCTGACGAGAGACGTTTGGCGCGGTTTTATTCGTTCACCGTGACCACGATCTCGGCTATTGCCTCGGTGAAAGCGAATTATTGGAGAGAGCACGGCCTGATGAGAGACGTTTGGCGCGGTTTTATTCGTTCACCGTGACCACAATCTCGGCTATTGCCTCGGTGAAAGCGAATTATTGGAGAGAGCACGGCCTGACGTGAGGCGTTCGGCGCGGTTTTATTCGTTCACCGTGACCACGATCTCGGCTAATGCCTCGGTGAAAGCGAATTATTGGAGAGAGCACGGCCTAACGAGAGACGTTCGGCGCGGTTTTATTCGTTCACCGTGACCACGATCTCGGCTATTGCCTCGGTGAAAGCGAATTATTGGAGAGAGCACGGCCTGACGAGAGACGTTCGGCGCGGTTTTATTCGTTCACCGTGACCACGATCTCGGCTATTGCCTCGGTGAAAGCGAATTATTGGAGAGAGCACGGCCTGACGAGAGACGTTCGGCGCGGTTTTATTCGTTCACCGTGACCACGATCTCGGCTATTGCCTCGGTGAAAGCGAATTATTGGAGAGAGCACGGCCTGACGAGAGACGTTTGGCGCGGTTTTATTCGTTCACCGTGACCACGATCTCGGCTATTGCCTCGGTGAAATCGAATTATTGGAGAGAGCACGGCCTGACGAGAGACGTTCGGCGCGGTTTAATTCGTTCACCGTGACCACGATCTCGGCTATTGCCTCGGTGAAAGCGAATTATTGGAGAGAGCACGGCCTGACGAGAGACGTTTGGCGCGGTTTTATTCGTTCACCGTGACCACGATCTCGGCTATTGCCTCGGTGAAAGCGAATTATTGGAGAGAGCACGGCCTGACGAGAGACGTTTGGTGCGGTTTTATTCGTTCACCGTGACCACGATCTCGGCTATTGCCTCGGTGAAAGCGAATTATTGGAGAGAGCACGGCCTGACGAGAGACGTTCGGCGCGGTTTTATTCGTTCACCGTGACCACGATCTCGGCTATTGCCTCGGTGAAAGCGAATTATTGGAGAGAGCACGGCCTGACGAGAGACGTTCGGCGCGGTTTTATTCGTTCACCGTGACCACGATCTCGGCTATTGCCTCGGTGAAAGCGAATTATTGGAGAGAGCACGGCCTGACGAGAGACGTTTGGCGCGGTTTTATTCGTTCACCGTGACCACGATCTCGGCTATTGCCTCGGTGAAAGCGAATTATTGGAGAGAGCACGGCCTGACGAGAGACGTTCGGCGCGGTTTTATTCGTTCACCGTGACCACTATCTCGGCTATTGCCTCGGTGAAAGCGAATTATTGGAGAGAGCACGGCCTGACGAGAGACGTTCGGCGCGGTTTTATTCGTTCACCGTGACCACGATCTCGGCTATTGTCTCGGTGAAAGCGAATTATTGGAGAGAGCACGGCCTGACGAGAGACGTTCGGCGCGGTTTTATTCGTTCACCGTGACCACAATCTCGGCTATTGCCTCGGTGAAAGCGAATTATTGGAGAGAGCACGGCCTGACGAGAGACGTTTGGCGCGGTTTTATTCGTTCACCGTGACCACGATCTCGGCTATTGCCTCGGTGAAAGCAAATTATTGGAGAGAGCACGGCCTGACAAGAGACGTTCGGCGCGGTTTTATTCGTTCACCGTGACCACGATCTTGGCTATTGCCTCGGTGAAAGCGAATTATTGGAGAGAGCACGGCCTGACGAGAGACGTTTGGAGCGGTTTTATTCGTTCACCGTGACCACGATCTCGGCTATTGCCTCGGTGAAAGCGAATTATTGGAGAGAGCACGGCCTGACGAGAGACGTTTGGCGCGGTCTTATTCGTTCACCGTGACCACGATCTCGGCTATTGCCTCGGTGAAAGCGAATTATTGGAGAGAGCACGGCCTGACGAGAGACGTTTGGCGCGATTTTATTCGTTCACCGTGACCACGATCTCGGCTATTGCCTCGGTGAAAGCGAATTATTGGAGAGAGCACGGCCTGACGAGAGACGTTTGGCGCGGTTTTATTCGTTCACCGTGACCACGATCTCGGCTATTGCCTCGGTGAAAGCGAATTATTGGAGAGAGCACGGCCTGACGAGAGACGTTCGGCGCGGTTTTATTCGTTCACCGTGACCACGATCTCGGCTATTGCCTCGGTGAAAGCGAATTATTGGAGAGAGCACGGCCTGACGAGAGACGTTTGGCGCGGTTTTATTCGTTCACCGTGACCACGATCTCGGCTATTGCCTCGGTGAAAGCGAATTATTGGAGAGAGCACGGCCTGACGAGAGACGTTTTGCGCGGTTTTATTCGTTCACCGTGACCACGATCTCGGCTATTGCCTCGGTGAAAGCGAATTATTGGAGAGAGCACGGCCTGACGAGAGACGTTTGGCGCGGTTTTATTCGTTCACCGTGACCACGATCTCGGCTATTGCCTCGGTGAAAGCGAATTATTGGAGAGAGCACGGCCTGACGAGAGACGTTTGGCGCGGTTTTATTCGTTCACCGTGACCACGATCTCGGCTATTGCCTCGGTGAAAGCGAATTATTGGAGAGAGCACGGCCTGACGAGAGACGTTTGGCGCGGTTTTATTCGTTCACCGTGACCACGATCTCGGCTATTGCCTGGGTGAAAGCGAATTATTGGAGAGAGCACGGCCTGACGAGAGACGTTCGGCGCGGTTTTATTCGTTGACCGTGACCACGATCTCGGCTATTGCCTCGGTGAAAGCGAATTATTGGAGAGAGCACGGCCTGACGAGAGACGTTCGGCGCGGTTTTATTCGTTCACCGTGACCACGATCTCGGCTATTGCCTTGGTGAAAGCGAATTATTGGAGAGAGCACGGCCTGACGAGAGACGTTCGGCGCGGTTTTATTCGTTCAGCGTGACCATGATCTCGGCTATTGCCTCGGTGAAAGCGAATTATTGGAGAGAGCACGGCCTGACAAGAGACGTTCGGCGCGGTTTTATTCGTTCACCGTGACCACGATCTCGGCTATTGCCTGGGTGAAAGCGAATTATTGGAGAGAGCACGGCCTGACGAGAGACGTTCGGCGCGGTTTTATTCGTTCACCGTGACCACGATCTCGGCTATTGCCTCGGTGAAAGCGAGTTATTGGAGAGAGCACGGCCTGACGAGAGACGTTCGGCGCGGTTTTATTCGTTCACCGTGACCACGATCTCGGCTATTGCCTCGGTGAAAGCGAATTATTGGAGAGAGCACGGCCTGACGAGAGACGTTTGGCGCGGTTTTATTCGTTCACCGTGACCACGATCTCGGCTATTGCCTCGGTGAAAGCGAATTATTGGAGAGAGCACGGCCTGACGAGAGACGTTTGGCGCGGTTTTATTCGTTCACCGTGACCACGATCTCGGCTATTGCCTCGGTGAAAGCGAATTATTGGAGAGAGCACGGCCTGATGAGAGACGTTTGGCGCGGTTTTATTCGTTCACCGTGACCACAATCTCGGCTATTGCCTCGGTGAAAGCGAATTATTGGAGAGAGCACGGCCTGACGAGAGGCGTTCGGCGCGGTTTTATTCGTTCACCGTGACCACGATCTCGGCTAATGCCTCGGTGAAAGCGAATTATTGGAGAGAGCACGGCCTGACGAGAGACGTTCGGCGCGGTTTTATTCGTTCACCGTGACCACGATCTCGGCTATTGCCTCGGTGAAAGCGAATTATTGGAGAGAGCACGGCCTGACGAGAGACGTTCGGCGCGGTTTTATTCGTTCACCGTGACCACGATCTCGGCTATTGCCTCGGTGAAAGCGAATTATTGGAGAGAGCACGGCCTGACGAGAGACGTTTGGCGCGGTTTTATTCGTTCACCGTGACCACGATCTCGGCTATTGCCTCGGTGAAAGCGAATTATTGGAGAGAGCACGGCCTGACGAGAGACGTTTGGCGCGGTTTTATTCGTTCACCGTGACCACGATCTCGGCTATTGCCTCGGTGAAAGCGAATTATTGGAGAGAGCACGGCCTGACGAGAGACGTTCGGCGCGGTTTTATTCGTTCACCGTGACCACGATCTCGGCTATTGCCTCGGTGAAAGCGAATTATTGGAGAGAGCACGGCCTGACGAGAGACGTTTGGCGCGGTTTTATTCGTTCACCGTGACCACGATCTCGGCTATTGCCTCGGTGAAAGCGAATTATTGGAGAGAGCACGGCCTGACGAGAGACGTTTTGCGCGGTTTTATTCGTTCACCGTGACCACGATCTCGGCTATTGCCTCGGTGAAAGCGAATTATTGGAGAGAGCACGGCCTGACGAGAGACGTTTGGCGCGGTTTTATTCGTTCACCGTGACCACGATCTCGGCTATTGCCTCGGTGAAAGCGAATTATTGGAGAGAGCACGGCCTGACGAGAGACGTTTGGCGCGGTTTTATTCGTTCACCGTGACCACGATCTCGGCTATTGCCTCGGTGAAAGCGAATTATTGGAGAGAGCACGGCCTGACGAGAGACGTTTGGCGCGGTTTTATTCGTTCACCGTGACCACGATCTCGGCTATTGCCTGGGTGAAAGCGAATTATTGGAGAGAGCACGGCCTGACGAGAGACGTTCGGCGCGGTTTTATTCGTTGACCGTGACCACGATCTCGGCTATTGCCTCGGTGAAAGCGAATTATTGGAGAGAGCACGGCCTGACGAGAGACGTTCGGCGCGGTTTTATTCGTTCACCGTGACCACGATCTCGGCTATTGCCTTGGTGAAAGCGAATTATTGGAGAGAGCACGGCCTGACGAGAGACGTTCGGCGCGGTTTTATTCGTTCAGCGTGACCATGATCTCGGCTATTGCCTCGGTGAAAGCGAATTATTGGAGAGAGCACGGCCTGACGAGAGACGTTCGGCGCGGTTTTATTCGTTCACCGTGACCACGATCTCGGCTATTGCCTGGGTGAAAGCGAATTATTGGAGAGAGCACGGCCTGACGAGAGACGTTCGGCGCGGTTTTATTCGTTCACCGTGACCACGATCTCGGCTATTGCCTCGGTGGAAAGCGAGTTATTGGAGAGAGCACGGCCTGACGAGAGACGTTCGGCGCGGTTTTATTCGTTCACCGTGACCACGATCTCGGTTATTGCCTCGGTGAAAGCGAATTATTGGAGAGAGCACGGCCTGACGAGAGACGTTTGGCGCGGTTTTATTCGTTCACCGTGACCACGATCTCGGCTATTGCCTCGGTGAAAGCGAATTATTGGAGAGAGCACGGCCTGACGAGAGACGTTTGGCGCGGTTTTATTCGTTCACCGTGACCACGATCTCGGCTATTGCCTCGGTGAAAGCGAATTATTGGAGAGATAACGGCCTGATGAGAGACGTTTGGCGCGGTTTTATTCGTTCACCGTGACCACAATCTCGGCTATTGCCTCGGTGAAAGCGAATTATTGGAGAGAGCACGGCCTGACTAGAGGCGTTCGGCGCGGTTTTATTCGTTCACCGTGACCACGATCTCGGCTAATGCCTCGGTGAAAGCGAATTATTGGAGAGAGCACGGCCTGACGAGAGACGTTCGGCGCGGTTTTATTCGTTCACCGTGACCACGATCTCGGCTATTGCCTCGGTGAAAGCGAATTATTGGAGAGAGCACGGCCTGACGAGAGACGTTCGGCGCGGTTTTATTCGTTCACCGTGACCACGATCTCGGCTATTGCCTCGGTGAAAGCGAATTATTGGAGAGAGCACGGCCTGACGAGAGACGTTCGGCGCGGTTTTATTCGTTCACCGTGACCACGATCTCGGCTATTGCCTCGGTGAAAGCGAATTATTGGAGAGAGCACGGCCTGACGAGAGACGTTTGGCGCGGTTTTATTCGTTCACCGTGACCACGATCTCGGCTATTGCCTCGGTGAAATCGAATTATTGGAGAGAGCACGGCCTGACGAGAGACGTTCGGCGCGGTTTAATTCGTTCACCGTGACCACGATCTCGGCTATTGCCTCGGTGAAAGCGAATTACTGGAGAGAGCACGGCCTGACGAGAGACGTTTGGCGCGGTTTTATTCGTTCACCGTGACCACGATCTCGGCTATTGCCTCGGTGAAAGCGAATTATTGGAGAGAGCACGGCCTGACGAGAGACGTTTGGTGCGGTTTTATTCGTTCACCGTGACCACGATCTCGGCTATTGCCTCGGTGAAAGCGAATTATTGGAGAGAGCACGGCCTGACGAGAGACGTTCGGCGCGGTTTTATTCGTTCACCGTGACCACGATCTCGGCTATTGCCTCGGTGAAAGCGAATTATTGGAGAGAGCACGGCCTGACGAGAGACGTTCGGCGCGGTTTTATTCGTTCACCGTGACCACGATCTCGGCTATTGCCTCGGTGAAAGCGAATTATTGGAGAGAGCACGGCCTGACGAGAGACGTTTGGCGCGGTTTTATTCGTTCACCGTGACCACGATCTCGGCTATTGCCTCGGTGAAAGCGAATTATTGGAGAGAGCACGGCCTGACGAGAGACGTTCGGCGCGGTTTTATTCGTTCACCGTGACCACTATCTCGGCTATTGCCTCGGTGAAAGCGAATTATTGGAGAGAGCACGGCCTGACGAGAGACGTTCGGCGCGGTTTTATTCGTTCACCGTGACCACGATCTCGGCTATTGTCTCGGTGAAAGCGAATTATTGGAGAGAGCACGGCCTGACGAGAGACGTTCGGCGCGGTTTTATTCGTTCACCGTGACCACAATCTCGGCTATTGCCTCGGTGAAAGCGAATTATTGGAGAGAGCACGGCCTGACGAGAGACGTTTGGCGCGGTTTTATTCGTTCACCGTGACCACGATCTCGGCTATTGCCTCGGTGAAAGCAAATTATTGGAGAGAGCACGGCCTGACAAGAGACGTTCGGCGCGGTTTTATTCGTTCACCGTGACCACGATCTTGGCTATTGCCTCGGTGAAAGCGAATTATTGGAGAGAGCACGGCCTGACGAGAGACGTTTGGAGCGGTTTTATTCGTTCACCGTGACCACGATCTCGGCTATTGCCTCGGTGAAAGCGAATTATTGGAGAGAGCACGGCCTGACGAGAGACGTTTGGCGCGGTCTTATTCGTTCACCGTGACCACGATCTCGGCTATTGCCTCGGTGAAAGCGAATTATTGGAGAGAGCACGGCCTGACGAGAGACGTTTGGCGCGATTTTATTCGTTCACCGTGACCACGATCTCGGCTATTGCCTCGGTGAAAGCGAATTATTGGAGAGAGCACGGCCTGACGAGAGACGTTTGGCGCGGTTTTATTCGTTCACCGTGACCACGATCTCGGCTATTGCCTCGGTGAAAGCGAATTATTGGAGAGAGCACGGCCTGACGAGAGACGTTCGGCGCGGTTTTATTCGTTCACCGTGACCACGATCTCGGCTATTGCCTCGGTGAAAGCGAATTATTGGAGAGAGCACGGCCTGACGAGAGACGTTTGGCGCGGTTTTATTCGTTCACCGTGACCACGATCTCGGCTATTGCCTCGGTGAAAGCGAATTATTGGAGAGAGCACGGCCTGACGAGAGACGTTTTGCGCGGTTTTATTCGTTCACCGTGACCACGATCTCGGCTATTGCCTCGGTGAAAGCGAATTATTGGAGAGAGCACGGCCTGACGAGAGACGTTTGGCGCGGTTTTATTCGTTCACCGTGACCACGATCTCGGCTATTGCCTCGTTGAAAGCGAATTATTGGAGAGAGCACGGCCTGACGAGAGACGTTTGGCGCGGTTTTATTCGTTCACCGTGACCACGATCTCGGCTATTGCCTCGGTGAAAGTGAATTATTGGAGAGAGCACGGCCTGACGAGAGACGTTTGGCGCGGTTTTATTCGTTCACCGTGACCACGATCTCGGCTATTGCCTCGGTGAAAGCGAATTATTGGAGAGAGCACGGCCTGACGAGAGACGTTTGGCGCGGTTTTATTCGTTCACCGTGACCACGATCTCGGCTATTGCCTCGGTGAAAGCGAATTATTGGAGAGAGCACGGCCTGACGAGAGACGTTTGGCGCGGTTTTATTCGTTCACCGTGACCACGATCTCGGCTATTGCCTCGGTGAAAGTGAATTATTGGAGAGAGCACGGCCTGACGAGAGGCGTTTGTCGCGGTTTTATTCGTTCACCGTGACCACGATCTCGGCTATTGCCTCGGTGAAAGCGAATTATTGGAGAGAGCACGGCCTGACGAGAGACGTTCGGCGCGGTTTTATTCGTTCACCGTGACCACGATCTCGGCTATTGCCTCGGTGAAAGCGAATTATTGGAGAGAGCACGGCCTGACGAGAGACGTTCGGCGCGGTTTTATTCGTTCACCGTGACCACGATCTCGGCTATTGCCTCGGTGAAAGCGAATTATTGGAGAGAGCACGGCCTGACGAGAG
This sequence comes from Ixodes scapularis, assembly GCF_016920785.2. Classification (NCBI taxonomy): domain Eukaryota; kingdom Metazoa; phylum Arthropoda; class Arachnida; order Ixodida; family Ixodidae; genus Ixodes; species Ixodes scapularis. The sequence continues at coordinate 24,608 of NW_024610151.1, forward strand.
ACGTTCGGCGCGGTTTTATTCGTTCCCGTGACCACGATCTCGGCTATTGCCTCGGTGAAAGCGAATTATTGGAGAGAGCACGGCCTGACGAGAGACGTTCGGCGCGGTTTTATTCGTTCACCGTGACCACGATCTCGGCTATTGCCTCGGTGAAAGCGAATTATTGGAGAGAGCACGGCCTGACGAGAGACGTTTGGCGCGGTTTTATTCGTTCACCGTGACCACGATCTCGGCTATTGCCTCGGTGAAAGCGAATTATTGGAGAGAGCACGGCCTGACGAGAGACGTTTGGCGCGGTTTTATTCGTTCACCGTGACCACGATCTCGGCTATTGCCTCGGTGAAAGCGAATTATTGGAAAGAGCACGGCCTGACGAGAGACGTTTGGCGCGGTTTTATTCGTTCACCGTGACCACGATCTCGGCTATTGCCTCGGTGAAAGCGAATTATTGGAGAGAGCACGGCCTGACGAGAGACGTTTGGCGCGGTTTTATTCGTTCACCGTGACCACGATCTCGGCTATTGCCTCGGTGAAAGCGAATTATTGGAGAGAGCACGGCCTGATGAGAGACGTTCGGCGCGGTTTTATTCGTTCACCGTGACCACAATCTCGGCTATTGCCTCGGTGAAAGCGAATTATTGGAGAGAGCACGGCCTGACGAGAGACGTTCGGAGCGGTTTTATTCGTTCACCGTGACCACGATCTCGGCTATTGCCTCGGTGAAAGCGAACTATTGGAGAGAGCACGGCCTGACGAGAGACGTTTGGCGCGGTTTTATTCGTTCACCGTGACCACGATCTCGGCTAATGCCTCGGTGAAAGCGAATTATTGGAGAGAGCACGGCCTGACGAGAGACGTTTGGCGCGGTTTTATTCGTTCACCGTGACCACGATCTCGGCTATTGCCTCGGTGAAAGCGAATTATTGGAAAGAGCACGGCCTGACGAGATACGTTTGGCGCGGTTTTATTCGTTCACCGTGACCACGATCTCGGCTATTGCCTCGGTGAAAGCGAATTATTGGAGAGAGCACGGCCTGACGAGAGACGTTTGAGGCGGTTTTATTCGTTCACCGTGACCACGATCTCGGCTATTGCCTCGGTGAAAGCGAATTATTGGAGAGAGCACGGCCTGACGAGAGACGTTCGGCGCGGTTTTATTCGTTCACCGTGACCACGATCTCGGCTATTGCCTCGGTGAAAGCGAATTATTGGAGAGAGCACGGCCTGACGAGAGACGTTCGGCGCGGTTTTATTCGTTCACCGTGACCACGATCTCGGCTATTGCCTCGGTGAAAGCGAATTATTGGAGAGAGCACGGCCTGACGAGAGACGTTTGGCGCGGTTTTATTCGTTCACCGTGACCACGATCTCGGCTATTGCTTCGGTGAAAGCGAATTATTGGAGAGAGCACGGCCTGACGAGAGACGTTTGGCGCGGTTTTATTCGTTCACCGTGACCACGATCTCGGCTATTGCCTCGGTGAAAGCGAATTATTGGAAAGAGCACGGCCTGACGAGAGACGTTTGGCGCGGTTTTATTCGTTCACCGTGACCACGATCTCGGCTATTGCCTCGGTGAAAGCGAATTATTGGAGAGAGCACGGCCTGACGAGAGACATTCGGCGCGGTTTTATTCGTTCACCGTGACCACGATCTCGGCTATTGCCTCGGTGAAAGCGAATTATTGGAGAGAGCACGGCCTGACGAGAGACGTTCGGCGCGGTTTTATTCGTTCACCGTGACCACGATCTCGGCTATTGCCTCGGTGAAAGCGAATTATTGGAGAGAGCACGGCCTGACGAGAGACGTTTGGCGCGGTTTTATTCGTTCACCGTGACCACGATCTCGGCTATTGCCTCGGTGAAAGCGAATTATTGGAGAGAGCACGGCCTGACGAGAGACGTTTGGCGCGGTTTTATTCGTTCACCGTGATCACGATCTCGGCTATTGCCTCGGTGAAAGCGAATTATTGGAGAGAGCACGGCCTGACGAGAGACGTTTGGCGCGGTTTTATTCGTTCACCGTGACCACGATCTCGGCTATTGCCTCGGTGAAAGCGAATTATTGGAGAGAGCACGGCCTGACGAGAGACGTTTGGCGCGGTTTTATTCGTTCACCGTGACCACGATCTCGGCTATTGCCTCGGTGAATGCGAATTATTGGAGAGAGCACGGCCTGACGAGAGACGTTTGGCGCGGTTTTATTCGTTCACGGTGACCACGATCTCGGCTATTGCCTCGGTGAAAGCGAATTATTGGAGAGAGCACGGCCTGACGAGAGACGTTCGGCGCGGTTTTATTCGTTCACCGTGACCACGATCTCGGCTATTGCCTCGGTGAAAGCGAATTATTGGAGAGAGCACGGCCTGACGAGAGTCGTTTGGCGCGGTTTTATTCGTTCACCGTGACCACGATCTCGGCTATTGCCTCGGTGAAAGCGAATTATTGGAGAGAGCACGGCCTGACGAGAGACGTTTGGAGCGGTTTGATTCGTTCACCGTGACCACGATCTCGGCTATTGCCTCGGTGAAAGCGAATTATTGGAGAGAGCACGGCCTGACGAGAGACGTTTGGCGCGGTTTTATTCGTTCACCGTGAACACGATCTCGGCTATTGCCTCGGTGAAAGCGAATTATTGGAGAGAGCACGGCCTGACGAGAGACGTTTGGCGCGGTTTTATTCGTTCACCGTGACCACGATCTCGGCCATTGCGTCGGTGAAAGCGAATTATTGGAGAGAGCACGGCCTGACGAGAGACGTTCGGCGCGGTTTTATTCGTTCACCGTGACCACGATCTCGGCTATTGCCTCGGTGAAAGCGAATTATTGGAGAGAGCACGGCCTGACCAGAGACGTTTGGCGCGGTTTTATTCATTCACCGTGACCACGATCTCGGCTATTGCCTCGGTGAAAGCGAATTATTGGAGAGAGCACGGCCTGACGAGAGACGTTTGGCGCGGTTTTATTCGTTCACCGTGACCACGATCTCGGCTATTGCCTCGGTGAAAGCGAATTATTGGAGAGAGCACGGCCTGACGAGAGACGTTTGGCGCGGTTTTATTCGTTCACCGTGACCACGATCTCGGCTATTGCCTCGGTGAAAGCGAATTATTGGAGAGAGCACTGCCTGACGAGAGACGTTTGGCGCGGTTTTATTCGTTAACCGTGACCACGATCTCGGCTATTGCCTCGGTGAAAGCGAATTATTGGAGAGAGCACGGCCTGACGAGAGACGTTCGGCGCGGTTTTATTCGTTCACCGTGACCACGATCTCGGCTATTGCCTCGGTGAAAGCGAATTATTGGAGAGAGCACGGCCTGACGAGAGACGTTTGGCGCGGTTTTATTCGTTCACCGTGACCACGATCTCGGCTATTGCCTCGGTGAAAGCGAATTATTGGAGAGAGCACGGCCTGACGAGAGACGTTTGGCGCGGTTTTATTCGTTCACCGTGACCACGATCTCGGCTATTGCCTCGGTGAAAGCGAATTATTGGAGAGAGCACGGCCTGACGAGAGACGTTTGGCGCGGTTTTATTCGTTCACCGTGACCACGATCTCGGCTATTGCCTCGGTGAAAGCGAATTATTGGAGAGAGCACGGCCTGACGAGAGACGTTTGGCGCGGTTTTATTCGTACACCGTGACCACGATCTCGGCTATTGCCTCGGTGAAAGCGAATTATTGGAGAGAGCACGGCCTGACGAGAGACGTTTGGCGCGGTTTTATTCGTTCACCGTGACCACGATCTCGGCTATTGCCTCGGTGAAAGCGAATTATTGGAGAGAGCACGGCCTGACGAGAGACGTTTGGCGCGGTTTTATTCGTTCACCGTGACCACGATCTCGGCTATTGCCTCGGTGAAAGCGAATTATTGGAGAGAGCACGGCCTGACGAGAGACGTTCGGCGCGGTTTTATTCGTTCACCGTGACCACGATCTCGGCTATTGCCTCGGTGAAAGCGAATTATTGGAGAGAGCACGGCCTGACGAGAGACGTTTGGCGCGGTTTTATTCGTTCACCGTGACCACGATCTCGGCTATTGCCTCGGTGAAAGCGAATTATTGGAGAGAGCACGGCCTGACGAGAGACGTTCGGCGCGGTTTTATTCGTTCACCGTGACCACGATCTCGGCTATTGCCTCGGTGAAAGCGAATTATTGGAGGGAGCACGGCCTGACGAGAGACGTTCGGCGCGGTTTTATTCGTTCATCGTGACCACGATCTCGGCTATTGCCTCGGTGAAAGCGAATTATTGGAGAGAGCACGGCCTGACGAGAGACGTTTGGCGCGGTTTTATTCGTTCACCGTGACCACGATCTCGGCTATTGCCTCGGTGAAAGCGAATTATTGGAGAGAGCACGGCCTGACGAGAGACGTTTGGCGCTGTTTATTCGTTCACCGTGACCACGATCTCGGCTATTGCCTCGGTGAAAGCGAATTATTGGAGAGAGCACGGCCTGACGAGAGACGTTTGGCGCGGTTTTATTCGTTCACCGTGACCACGATCTCGGCTATTGCCTCGGTGAAAGCGAATTATTGGAGAGAGCACGGCCTGACGAGAGACGTTTGGCGCGGTTTTATTCGTTCACCGTGACCACGATCTCGGCTATTGCCTCGGTGAAAGCGAATTATTGGAGAGAGCACGGCCTGACGAGAGACGTTTGGCGCGGTTTTATTCGTTCACCGTGACCACGATTTCGGCTATTGCCTCGGTGAAAGCGAATTATTGGAGAGAGCACGGCCTGACGAGAGACGTTTGGCGCGGTTTTATTCGTTCACCGTGACCACGATCTCGGCTATTGCCTCGGTGAAAGCGAATTATTGGAGAGAGCACGGCCTGACGAGAGACGTTTGGCGCGGTTTTATTCATTCACCGTGACCACGATCTCGGCTATTGCCTCGGTGAAAGCGAATTATTGGAGAGAGCACGGCCTGACGAGAGACGTTTGGCGCGGTTTTATTCGTTCACCGTGACCACGATCTCGGCTATTGCCTCGGTGAAAGCGAATTATTAGAGAGAGCACGGCCTGACGAGAGACGTTTGGCGCGGTTTTATTCGTTCACCGTGACCACGATCTCGGCTATTGCCTCGGTGAAAGCGAATTATTGGAGAGAGCACGGCCTGACGAGAGACGTTCGGCGCGGTTTTATTCGTTCACCGTGACCACGATCTCGGCTATTGCCTCGGTGAAAGCGAATTATTGGAGAGAGCACGGCCTGACGAGAGACGTTTGGCGCGGTTTTATTCGTTCACCGTGACCACAATCTCGGCTATTGCCTCGGTGAAAGCGAATTATTGGAGAGAGCACGGCCTGACGAGAGACGTTCGGCGCGGTTTTATTCGTTCACCGTGACCACGATCTCGGCTATTGCCTCGGTGAAAGCGAATTATTGGAGAGAGCACGGCCTGACGAGAGACGTTAGGCGCGGTTTTATTCGTTCACCGTGACCACGATCTCGGCTATTGCCTCGGTGAAAGCGAATTATTGGAGAGAGCACGGCCTGACGAGAGACGTTCGGCGCGGTTTTATTCGTTCACCGTGACAACGATCTCGGCTATTGCCTCGGTGAAAGCGAATTATTGGAGAGAGCACGGCCTGACGAGAGACGTTTGGCGCGGTTTTATTCGTTCACCGTGACCACGATCTCGGCTATTGCCTCGGTGAAAGCGAATTATTGGAGAGAGCACGGCCTGACGAGAGACGTTCGGCGCGGTTTTATTCGTTCACCGTGACCACGATCTCGGCTATTGCCTCGGTGAAAGCGAATTATTGGAGAGAGCACGGCCTGACGAGAGACGTTCGGCGCGGTTTTATTCGTTCACCGTGACCACGATCTCGGCTATTGCCTCGGTGAAAGCGAATTATTGGAGAGAGCACGGCCTGACGAGAGACGTTCGGCGCGGTTTTATTCGTTCACCGTGACCACGATCTCGGCTATTGCCTCGGTGAAAACGAATTATTGGAGAGAGCACGGCCTGACGAGAGACGTTTGGCGCGGTTTTATTCGTTCACCGTGACCACGATCTCGGCTATTTCCTCGGTGAAAGTGAATTATTGGAGAGAGCACGGCCTGACGAGAGACGTTCGGCGCGGTTTTATTCGTTCACCGTGACCACGATCTCGGCTATTGCCTCGGTGAAAGCGAATTATTGGAGAGAGCACGGCCTGACGAGAGACGTTTGGCGCTGTTTTATTCGTTCACCGTGACCACGATCTCGGCTATTGCCTCGGTGAAAGCGAATTATTGGAGAGAGCACGGCCTGACGAGAGACGTTTGGCGCGGTTTTATTCGTTCACCGTGACCACGATCTCGGCTATTGCCTCGGTGAAAGCGAATTATTGGAGAGAGCACGGCCTGACGAGAGACGTTCGGCGCGGTTTTATTCGTTCACCGTGACCACGATCTCGGCTATTGCCTCGGTGAAAGCGAATTATTGGAGAGAGCACGGCCTGACGAGAGACGTTCGGCGCGGTTTTATTCTTTCACCGTGACCACGATTTCGGCTATTGCCTCGGTGAAAGCGAATTATTGGAGAGAGCACGGCCTGACGAGAGACGTTCGGCGCGGTTTTATTCGTTCCCCGTGACCACGATCTCGGCTATTGCCTCGGTGAAAGCGAATTATTGGAGAGAGCACGGCCTGACGAGAGACGTTTGGCGCGGTTTTATTCGTTCACCGTGACCACGATCTCGGCTATTGCCTCGGTGAAAGCGAATTATTGGAGAGAGCACGGCCTGACGAGAGACGTTTGGCGCGGTTTTATTCGTTCACCGTGACCACGATCTCGGCTATTGCCTCGGTGAAAGCGAATTATTGGAGAGAGCACGGCCTGACGAGAGACGTTTGGCGTGGTTTTATTCGTTCACCGTGACCACGATCTCGGCTATTGCCTCGGTGAAAGCGAATTATTGGAGAGAGCACGGCCTGACGAGAGACGTTTGGCGCGGTTTTATTCGTTCACCGTGACCACGATCTCGGCTATTGCCTCGGTGAAAGCGAAATATTGGAGAGAGCACGGCCTGACGTGAGACCTTCGGCGCGGTTTTATTCGTTCACCGTGACCACGATCTCGGCTATTGCCTCGGTGAAAGCGAATTATTGGAGAGAGCACGGCATGACGAGAGACGTTTGGCGCGGTTTTATTCGTTCACCGTGACCACAATCTCGGCTATTGCCTCGGTGAAAGCGAATTATTGGAGAGAGCACGGCCTGACGAGAGACGTTCGGCGCGGTTTTATTCGTTCACCGTGACCACGATCTCGGCTATTGCCTCGGTGAAAGCGAATTATTGGAGAGAGCACGGCCTGACGAGAGACGTTCGGCGCGGTTTTATTCGTTCACCGTGACCACGATCTCGGCTATTGCCTCGGTGAAAGCGAATTATTGGAGAGAGCACGGCCTGACGAGAGACGTTCGGCGCGGTTTTATTCGTTCACCGTGACCACGATCTCGGCTATTGCCTCGGTGAAAGCGAATTATTGGAGAGAGCACGGCCTGACGAGAGACGTTTGGCGCGGTTTTATTCGTTCACCGTGACCACGATCTCGGCTATTGCCTCGGTGAAAGCGAATTATTGGAGAGAGCACGGCCTGACGAGAGACGTTCGGCGCGGTTTTATTCGTTCACCGTGACCACGATCCTCGGCTATTGCCTCGGTGAAAGCGAATTATTGGAGAGAGCACGGCCTGACGAGAGACGTTCGGCGCGGTTTTATTCGTTCACCGTGACCATGACGGCGTCTATTGCCTCGGTGAAAGCGAATTATTGGAGAGAGCACGGCCTGACGAGAGACGTTCGGCGCGGTTTTATTCGTTCACCGTGACCACGATCTCGGCTATTGCCTCGGTGAAAGCGAATTATTGGAGAGAGCACGGCCTGACGACAGACGTTTGGCGCGGTTTCATTCGTTCACCGTGACCACGATCTCGGCTATTGCCTCGGTGAAAGCGAATTATTGGAGAGAGCACGGCCTGACGAGAGACGTTCGGCGCGGTTTTATTCGTTCACCGTGACCACGATCTCGGCTATTGCCTCGGTGAAAGCGAATTATTGGAGAGAGCACGGCCTGACGAGAGACGTTCGGCGCGGTTTTATTCGTTCACCGTGACCACGATCTCGGCTATTGCCTCGGTGAAAGCGAATTATTGGAGAGAGCACGGCCTGACGAGAGACGTTTGGCGCGGTTTTATTCGTTCTCCGTGACCATGACGGCGTCTATTGCCTCGGTGAAAGCGAATTATTGGAGAGAGCACGGCCTGACGAGACACGTTCGGCGCGGTTTTATTCGTTCACCGTGACCACGATCTCGGCTATTGCCTCGGTGAAAGCGAATTATTGGAGAGAGCACGGCCTGACGAGAGACGTTTGGCGCGGTTTTATTCGTTCACCGTGACCACGATCTCGGCTATTGCCTCGGTGAAAGCGAATTAATAGAGAGAGCACGGCCTGACGAGAGACGTTTGGCGCGGTTTTATTCGTTCACCGTGACCACGATCTCGGCTATTGCCTCGGTGAAAGCGAATTATTGGAGAGAGCACGGCCTGACGAGAGACGTTTGGCGCGGTTTTATTCGTTCACCGTGACCATGACGGCGTCTATTGCCTCGGTGAAAGCGAATTATTGGAGAGAGCACGGCCTGACGAGAGACGTTCGGCGCGGTTTTATTCGTTCACCGTGACCACGATCTCGGCTATTGCCTCGGTGAAAGCGAATTATTGGAGAGAGCACGGCCTGACGAGAGCCGTTTGGCGCGGTTTTATTCGTTCACCGTGACCACGATCTCGGCTATTGCCTCGGTGAAAGCCAATTATTGGAGAGAGCACGGCCTGACGAGAGACGTTTGGCGCGGTTTTATTCGTTCACCGTGACCACGATCTCGGCTATTGCCTCGGTGAAAGCGAATTATTGGAGAGAGCACGGCCTGACGAGAGACGTTTGGCGCGGTTTTATTCGTTCACCGTGACCATGACGGCGTCTATTGCCTCGGTGAAAGCGAATTATTGGAGAGAGCACGGCCTGACGAGAGACGTTCGGCGCGGTTTTATTCGTTCACCGTGACCACGATCTCGGCTATTGCCTCGGTGAAAGCGAATTATTGGAGAGAGCACGGCCTGACGAGAGACGTTTGGCGCGGTTTTATTCGTTCACCGTGACCACGATCTCGGCTATTGCCTCGGTGAAAGCGAATTATTGGAGAGAGCACGACCTGACGAGAGACGTTCGGCGCGCTTTTATTCGTTCACCGTGACCATGACGGCGTCTATTGCCTCGGTGAAAGCGAATTATTGGAGAGAGCACGGTCTGACGAGAGACGTTCGGCGCGGTTTTATTCGTTCACCGTGACCACGATCTCGGCTATTGCCTCGGTGAAAGCGAATTATTGGAGAGAGCACGGCCTGACGAGAGACGTTTGGCGCGGTTTTATTCGTTCACCGTGACCACGATCTCGGCTATTGCCTCGGTGAAAGCGAATTATTGGAGAGAGCACGGCCTGACGAGAGACGTTCGGCGCGGTTTTATTCGTTCACCGTGACCACGATCTCGGCTATTGCCTCGGTGAAAGCGAATTATTGGAGAGAGCACGGCCTGACGAGAGACGTTCGGCGCGGTTTTATTCGTTCACCGTGACCACGATCTCGGCTACTGCCTCGGTGAAAGCGAATTATTGGAGAGAGCACGGCCTGACGAGAGACGTTTGGCGCGGTTTTATTCGTTCACCGTGACCACGATCTCGGCTATTGCCTCGGTGAAAGCGAATTATTGGAGAGAGCACGGCCTGACGAGAGACGTTTGGCGCGGTTTTATTCGTTCACCGTGACCATGACGGCGTCTATTGCCTCGGTGAAAGCGAATTATTGGAGAGAGCACGGCCTGACGAGAGACGTTCGGCGCGGTTTTATTCGTTCACCGTGACCACGATCTGGGCTATTGCCTCGGTGAAAGCGAATTATTGAAGAGAGCACGGCCTGACGAGAGACGTTTGGCGCGGTTTTATTCGTTCACCGTGACCATGACGGCGTCTATTGCCTCGGTGAAAGCGAATTATTGGAGAGAGCACGGCCTGACGAGAGACGTTTGGCGCGGTTTTATTCGTTCACCGTGACCACGATCTCGGCTATCGCCTCGGTGAAAGCGAATTATTGGAGAGAGCACGGCCTGACGAGAGACGTTTGGCGCGGTTTTATTCGTTCACCGTGACCACGATCTCGGCTATTGCCTCGGTGAAAGCGAATTATTGGAGAGAGCACGGCCTGACGAGAGACGTTCGGCGCGGTTTTATTCGTTCACCGTGACCACGATCTCGGCTATTGCCTCGGTGAAAGCGAATTATTGGAGAGAGCACGGCCTGACGAGAGACGTTTGGCGCGGTTTTATTCGTTCACCGTGACCACGATCTCGGCTATTGCCTCGGTGAAAGCGAATTATTGGAGAGAGCACGGCCTGACGAGAGACGTTTGGCGCGGTTTTATTCGTTCACCGTGACCACGATCTCGGCTATTGCCTCGGTGAAAGCGAATTATTGGAGAGAGCACGGCTTGAGGAGAGACGTTTGGCGCGGTTTTATTCGTTCACCGTGACCACGATCTCGGCTATTGCCTCGGTGAAAGCGAATTATTGGAGAGAGCACGGCCTGACGAGAGACGTTTGGCGCGGTTTTATTCGTTCACCGTGACCACGATCTCGGCTATTGCCTCGGTGAAAGCGAATTATTGGAGAGAGCACGGCCTGACGAGAGACGTTTGGCGCGGTTTTATTCGTTCACCGTGACCACGACGGCGTCTATTGCCTTGGTGAAAGCGAATTATTGGAGAGAGCACGGCCTGACAAAAGACGTTTGGAGCTGTTTTATTCGTTCACCGTGACCACGATCTCGGCTATTGCCTCGGTGAAAGCGAATTATTGGAGAGAGCACGGCCTGACGAGAGACGTTTGGCGCGGTTTTATTCGTTCACCGTGACCACGACGGCGTCTATTGCCTCGGTGAAAGCGAATTATTGGAGAGAGCACGGCCTGACGAGAGACGTTTGGCGCGGTTTTATTCGTTCACCGTGACCACGATCTCGGCTATTGCCTCGGTGAAAGCGAATTATTGGAGAGAGCACGGCCTGACGAGAGACGTTTGGCGCGGTTTTATTCGTTCACCGTGACCACGATCTCGGCTATTGCCTCGGTGAAAGCGAATTATTGGAGAGAGCACGGCCTGACGAGAGACGTTCGGCGCGGTTTTATTCGTTCACCGTGACCACGATCTCGGCTATTGCCTCGGTGAAAGCGAATTATTGGAGAGAGCACGGCCTGACGAGAGACGTTCGGCGCGGTTTTATTCGTTCACCGTGACCGCGATCTCGGCTATTGCCTCGGTGAAAGCGAATTATTGGAGAGAGCACGGCCTGACGAGAGACGTTTGGCGCGGTTTTATTCGTTCACCGTGACCACGATCTCGGCTATTGCCTCGGTGAAAGCGAATTATTGGAGAGAGCAAGGCCTGACGAGAGACGTTTGGCGCGGTTTTATTCGTTCACCGTGACCACGGTCTCGGCTATTGCCTCGGTGAAAGCGAATTATTGGAGAGAGCACGGCCTGACGAGAGACGCTCGGCGCGGTTTTATTCGTTCACCGTGACCATGACGGCGTCTATTGCCTCGGTGAAAGCGAATTATTGGAGAGAGCACGGCCTGACGAGAGACGTTCGGCGCGGTTTTATTCGTTCACCGTGACCATGACGGCGTCTATTGCCTCGGTGAAAGCGAATTATTGGAGAGAGCACGGCCTGACGAGAGACGTTCGGCGCGGTTTTATTCGTTCACCGTGACCACGATCTCGGCTATTGCCTCGGTGAAAGCGAATTATTGGAGAGAGCACGGCCTGACGAGAGACGTTCGGCGCGGTTTTATTCGTTCACCGTGACCATGACGGCGTCTATTGCCTCGGTGAAAGCGAATTATTGGAGAGAGCACGGCCTGACGAGAGACGTTCGGCGCGGTTTTATTCGTTCACCGTGACCACGATCTCGGCTATTGCCTCGGTGAAAGCGAATTATTGGAGAGAGCACGGCCTGACGACAGACGTTTGGCGCGGTTTCATTCGTTCACCGTGACCACGATCTCGGCTATTGCCTCGGTGAAAGCGAATTATTGGAGAGAGCACGGCCTGACGAGAGACGTTCGGCGCGGTTTTATTCGTTCACCGTGACCACGATCTCGGCTATTGCCTCGGTGAAAGCGAATTATTGGAGAGAGCACGGCCTGACGAGAGACGTTCGGCGCGGTTTTATTCGTTCACCGTGACCACGATCTCGGCTATTGCCTCGGTGAAAGCGAATTATTGGAGAGAGCACGGCCTGACGAGAGACGTTTGGCGCGGTTTTATTCGTTCTCCGTGACCATGACGGCGTCTATTGCCTCGGTGAAAGCGAATTATTGGAGAGAGCACGGCCTGACGAGACACGTTCGGCGCGGTTTTATTCGTTCACCGTGACCACGATCTCGGCTATTGCCTCGGTGAAAGCGAATTATTGGAGAGAGCACGGCCTGACGAGAGACGTTTGGCGCGGTTTTATTCGTTCACCGTGACCACGATCTCGGCTATTGCCTCGGTGAAAGCGAATTAATAGAGAGAGCACGGCCTGACGAGAGACGTTTGGCGCGGTTTTATTCGTTCACCGTGACCACGATCTCGGCTATTGCCTCGGTGAAAGCGAATTATTGGAGAGAGCACGGCCTGACGAGAGACGTTTGGCGCGGTTTTATTCGTTCACCGTGACCATGACGGCGTCTATTGCCTCGGTGAAAGCGAATTATTGGAGAGAGCACGGCCTGACGAGAGACGTTCGGCGCGGTTTTATTCGTTCACCGTGACCACGATCTCGGCTATTGCCTCGGTGAAAGCGAATTATTGGAGAGAGCACGGCCTGACGAGAGCCGTTTGGCGCGGTTTTATTCGTTCACCGTGACCACGATCTCGGCTATTGCCTCGGTGAAAGCCAATTATTGGAGAGAGCACGGCCTGACGAGAGACGTTTGGCGCGGTTTTATTCGTTCACCGTGACCACGATCTCGGCTATTGCCTCGGTGAAAGCGAATTATTGGAGAGAGCACGGCCTGACGAGAGACGTTTGGCGCGGTTTTATTCGTTCACCGTGACCATGACGGCGTCTATTGCCTCGGTGAAAGCGAATTATTGGAGAGAGCACGGCCTGACGAGAGACGTTCGGCGCGGTTTTATTCGTTCACCGTGACCACGATCTCGGCTATTGCCTCGGTGAAAGCGAATTATTGGAGAGAGCACGGCCTGACGAGAGACGTTTGGCGCGGTTTTATTCGTTCACCGTGACCACGATCTCGGCTATTGCCTCGGTGAAAGCGAATTATTGGAGAGAGCACGACCTGACGAGAGACGTTCGGCGCGCTTTTATTCGTTCACCGTGACCATGACGGCGTCTATTGCCTCGGTGAAAGCGAATTATTGGAGAGAGCACGGTCTGACGAGAGACGTTCGGCGCGGTTTTATTCGTTCACCGTGACCACGATCTCGGCTATTGCCTCGGTGAAAGCGAATTATTGGAGAGAGCACGGCCTGACGAGAGACGTTTGGCGCGGTTTTATTCGTTCACCGTGACCACGATCTCGGCTATTGCCTCGGTGAAAGCGAATTATTGGAGAGAGCACGGCCTGACGAGAGACGTTCGGCGCGGTTTTATTCGTTCACCGTGACCACGATCTCGGCTATTGCCTCGGTGAAAGCGAATTATTGGAGAGAGCACGGCCTGACGAGAGACGTTCGGCGCGGTTTTATTCGTTCACCGTGACCACGATCTCGGCTACTGCCTCGGTGAAAGCGAATTATTGGAGAGAGCACGGCCTGACGAGAGACGTTTGGCGCGGTTTTATTCGTTCACCGTGACCACGATCTCGGCTATTGCCTCGGTGAAAGCGAATTATTGGAGAGAGCACGGCCTGACGAGAGACGTTTGGCGCGGTTTTATTCGTTCACCGTGACCATGACGGCGTCTATTGCCTCGGTGAAAGCGAATTATTGGAGAGAGCACGGCCTGACGAGAGACGTTCGGCGCGGTTTTATTCGTTCACCGTGACCACGATCTGGGCTATTGCCTCGGTGAAAGCGAATTATTGAAGAGATCACGGCCTGACGAGAGACGTTTGGCGCGGTTTTATTCGTTCACCGTGACCATGACGGCGTCTATTGCCTCGGTGAAAGCGAATTATTGGAGAGAGCACGGCCTGACGAGAGACGTTTGGCGCGGTTTTATTCGTTCACCGTGACCACGATCTCGGCTATCGCCTCGGTGAAAGCGAATTATTGGAGAGAGCACGGCCTGACGAGAGACGTTTGGCGCGGTTTTATTCGTTCACCGTGACCACGATCTCGGCTATTGTCTCGGTGAAAGCGAATTATTGGAGAGAGCACGGCCTGACGAGAGACGTTCTGCGCGGTTTTATTCGTTCACCGTGACCATGATCTCGGCTATTGCCTCGGTGAAAGCGAATTATTGGAGAGAGCACGGCCTGACGAGAGACGTTTGGCGCGGTTTTATTCGTTCACCGTGACCACGATCTCGGCTATTGCCTCGGTGAAAGCGAATTATTGGAGAGAGCACGGCCTGACGAGAGACGTTCGGCGCGGTTTTATTCGTTCACCGTGACCACGATCTCGGCTATTGCCTCGGTGAAAGCGAATTATTGGAGAGAGCACGGCCTGACGAGAGACGTTTGGCGCGGTTTTATTCGTTCACCGTGACCACGATCTCGGCTATTGCCTCGGTGAAAGCGAATTATTGGAGAGAGCACGGCCTGACGAGAGACGTTTGGCGCGGTTTTATTCGTTCACCGTGACCACGATCTCGGCTATTGCCTCGGTGAAAGCGAATTATTGGAGAGAGCACGGCTTGAGGAGAGACGTTTGGCGCGGTTTTATTCGTTCACCGTGACCACGATCTCGGCTATTGCCTCGGTGAAAGCGAATTATTGGAGAGAGCACGGCCTGACGAGAGACGTTTGGCGCGGTTTTATTCGTTCACCGTGACCACGATCTCGGCTATTGCCTCGGTGAAAGCGAATTATTGGAGAGAGCACGGCCTGACGAGAGACGTTTGGCGCGGTTTTATTCGTTCACCGTGACCACGACGGCGTCTATTGCCTTGGTGAAAGCGAATTATTGGAGAGAGCACGGCCTGACAAAAGACGTTTGGAGCTGTTTTATTCGTTCACCGTGACCACGATCTCGGCTATTGCCTCGGTGAAAGCGAATTATTGGAGAGAGCACGGCCTGACGAGAGACGTTTGGCGCGGTTTTATTCGTTCACCGTGACCACGACGGCGTCTATTGCCTCGGTGAAAGCGAATTATTGGAGAGAGCACGGCCTGACGAGAGACGTTTGGCGCGGTTTTATTCGTTCACCGTGACCACGATCTCGGCTATTGCCTCGGTGAAAGCGAATTATTGGAGAGAGCACGGCCTGACGAGAGACGTTTGGCGCGGTTTTATTCGTTCACCGTGACCACGATCTCGGCTATTGCCTCGGTGAAAGCGAATTATTGGAGAGAGCACGGCCTGACGAGAGACGTTCGGCGCGGTTTTATTCGTTCACCGTGACCACGATCTCGGCTATTGCCTCGGTGAAAGCGAATTATTGGAGAGAGCACGGCCTGACGAGAGACGTTCGGCGCGGTTTTATTCGTTCACCGTGACCGCGATCTCGGCTATTGCCTCGGTGAAAGCGAATTATTGGAGAGAGCACGGCCTGACGAGAGACGTTTGGCGCGGTTTTATTCGTTCACCGTGACCACGATCTCGGCTATTGCCTCGGTGAAAGCGAATTATTGGAGAGAGCAAGGCCTGACGAGAGACGTTTGGCGCGGTTTTATTCGTTCACCGTGACCACGGTCTCGGCTATTGCCTCGGTGAAAGCGAATTATTGGAGAGAGCACGGCCTGACGAGAGACGCTCGGCGCGGTTTTATTCGTTCACCGTGACCATGACGGCGTCTATTGCCTCGGTGAAAGCGAATTATTGGAGAGAGCACGGCCTGACGAGAGACGTTCGGCGCGGTTTTATTCGTTCACCGTGACCACGATCTCGGCTATTGCATCGGTGAAAGCGAATTATTGGAGAGAGCACGGCCTGACGAGAGACGTTCGGCGCGGTTTTATTCGTTCACCGTGACCATGACAGCGTCTATTGCCTCGGTGAAAGCGAATTATTGGAGAGAGCACGGCCTGACGAGAGACGTTCGGCGCGGTTTTATTCGTTCACCGTGACCACGATCTCGGCTATTGCCTCGGTGAAAGCGAATTATTGGAGAGAGCACGGCCTGACAAGAGACGTTCGGCGCGGTTTTATTCGTTCACCGTGACCACGATCTCGGCTATTGCCTCGGTGAAAGCGAATTATTGGAGAGAGCACGGCCTGACGAGAGACGTTCGGCGCGGTTTTATTCGTTCACCGTGACCACGATCTCGGCTATTGCCTCGGTGAAAGCGAATTATTGGAGAGAGCACGGCCTGACGAGAGACGTTTGGCGCGGTTTTATTCGTTCACCGTGACCACGATCTCGGCTATTGCCTCGGTGAAAGCGAAATATTGGAGAGAGCACCGCCTGACGAGAGACGTTCGGCGCGGTTTTATTCGTTCACCGTGACCATGACGGCGTCTATTGCCTCGGTGAAAGCGAATTATTGGAGAGAGCACGGTCTGACGAGAGACGTTCGGCGCGGTTTTATTCGTTCACCGTGACCACGATCTCGGCTATTGCCTCGGTGAAAGCGAATTATTGGAGAGAGCACGGCCTGACGAGAGACGTTTGGCGCGGTTTTATACGTTCACCGTGACCACGATCTCGGCTATTGCCTAGGTGAAAGCGAATTATTGGAGAGAGCACGGCCTGACGAGAGACGTTCGGCGCGGTTTTATTCGTTCACCGTGACCACGATGTCGGCTATGGCCTCGGTGAAAGCGAATTATTGGAGAGAGCACGGCCTGACGAGAGACGTTCGGCGCGGTTTTATTCGTTCACCGTGACCACGATCTCGGCTATTGCCTCGGTGAAAGCGAATTATTGGAGAGAGCACGGCCTGACGAGAGACGTTTGGCGCGGTTTTATTCGTTCACCGTGACCACGATCTCGGCTATTGCCTCGGTGAAAGCGAATTATTGGAGAGAGCACGGCCTGACGAGAGACGTTTGGCGCGGTTTTATTCGTTCACCGTGACCATGACGGCGTCTATTGCCTCGGTGAAAGCGAATTATTGGAGAGAGCACGGCCTGACGAGACACGTTCGGCGCGGTTTTATTCGTTCACCGTGACCACGATCTCGGCTATTGCCTCGGTGAAAGCGAATTATTGGAGAGAGCACGGCCTGACGAGAGACGTTTGGCGCGGTTTTATTCGTTCACCGTGACCACGATCTCGGCTATTGCCTCGGTGAAAGCGAATTAATAGAGAGAGCACGGCCTGACGAGAGACGTTTGGCGCGGTTTTATTCGTTCACCGTGACCACGATCTCGGCTATTGCCTCGGTGAAAGCGAATTATTGGAGAGAGCACGGCCTGACGAGAGACGTTTGGCGCGGTTTTATTCGTTCACCGTGACCATGACGGCGTCTATTGCCTCGGTGAAAGCGAATTATTGGAGAGAGCACGGCCTGACGAGAGACGTTCGGCGCGGTTTTATTCGTTCACCGTGACCACGATCTCGGCTATTGCCTCGGTGAAAGCGAATTATTGGAGAGAGCACGGCCTGACGAGAGACGTTTGGCGCGGTTTTATTCGTTCACCGTGACCACGATCTCGGCTATTGCCTCGGTGAAAGCCAATTATTGGAGAGAGCACGGCCTGACGAGAGACGTTTGGCGCGGTTTTATTCGTTCACCGTGACCACGATCTCGGCTATTGCCTCGGTGAAAGCGAATTATTGGAGAGAGCACGGCCTGACGAGAGACGTTCGGCGCGGTTTTATTCGTTCACCGTGACCACGATCTCGGCTATTGCCTCGGTGAAAGCGAATTATTGGAGAGAGCACGGCCTGACGAGAGACGTTTGGCGCGGTTTTATTCGTTCACCGTGACCACGATCTCGGCTATTGCCTCGGTGAAAGCGAAATATTGGAGAGAGCACCGCCTGACGAGAGACGTTCGGCGCGGTTTTATTCGTTCACCGTGACCATGACGGCGTCTATTGCCTCGGTGAAAGCGAATTATTGGAGAGAGCACGGTCTGACGAGAGACGTTCGGCGCGGTTTTATTCGTTCACCGTGACCACGATCTCGGCTATTGCCTCGGTGAAAGCGAATTATTGGAGAGAGCACGGCCTGACGAGAGACGTTTGGCGCGGTTTTATACGTTCACCGTGACCACGATCTCGGCTATTGCCTAGGTGAAAGCGAATTATTGGAGAGAGCACGGCCTGACGAGAGACGTTCGGCGCGGTTTTATTCGTTCACCGTGACCACGATGTCGGCTATGGCCTCGGTGAAAGCGAATTATTGGAGAGAGCACGGCCTGACGAGAGACGTTCGGCGCGGTTTTATTCGTTCACCGTGACCACGATCTCGGCTATTGCCTCGGTGAAAGCGAATTATTGGAGAGAGCACGGCCTGACGAGAGACGTTTGGCGCGGTTTTATTCGTTCACCGTGACCACGATCTCGGCTATTGCCTCGGTGAAAGCGAATTATTGGAGAGAGCACGGCCTGACGAGAGACGTTTGGCGCGGTTTTATTCGTTCACCGTGACCATGACGGCGTCTATTGCCTCGGTGAAAGCGAATTATTGGAGAGAGCACGGCCTGACGAGACACGTTCGGCGCGGTTTTATTCGTTCACCGTGACCACGATCTCGGCTATTGCCTCGGTGAAAGCGAATTATTGGAGAGAGCACGGCCTGACGAGAGACGTTTGGCGCGGTTTTATTCGTTCACCGTGACCACGATCTCGGCTATTGCCTCGGTGAAAGCGAATTAATAGAGAGAGCACGGCCTGACGAGAGACGTTTGGCGCGGTTTTATTCGTTCACCGTGACCACGATCTCGGCTATTGCCTCGGTGAAAGCGAATTATTGGAGAGAGCACGGCCTGACGAGAGACGTTTGGCGCGGTTTTATTCGTTCACCGTGACCATGACGGCGTCTATTGCCTCGGTGAAAGCGAATTATTGGAGAGAGCACGGCCTGACGAGAGACGTTCGGCGCGGTTTTATTCGTTCACCGTGACCACGATCTCGGCTATTGCCTCGGTGAAAGCGAATTATTGGAGAGAGCACGGCCTGACGAGAGACGTTTGGCGCGGTTTTATTCGTTCACCCTGACCACGATCTCGGCTATTGCCTCGGTGAAAGCCAATTATTGGAGAGAGCACGGCCTGACGAGAGACGTTTGGCGCGGTTTTATTCGTTCACCGTGACCACGATCTCGGCTATTGCCTCGGTGAAAGCGAATTATTGGAGAGAGCACGGCCTGACGAGAGACGTTTAGCGCGGTTTTATTCGTTCACCGTGACCACGATCTCGGCTATTGCCTCGGTGAAAGCGAATTATTGGAGAGAGCACGACCTGACGAGAGACGTTCGGCGCGGTTTTATTCGTTCACCGTGACCATGACGGCGTCTATTGCCTCGGTGAAAGCGAAATATTGGAGAGAGCACGGCCTGACGAGAGACGTTCGGCGCGGTTTTATTCGTTCACCGTGACCACGATCTCGGCTATTGCCTCGGTGAAAGCGAATTATTGGAGAGAGCACGGCCTGACGAGAGACGTTTGGCGCGGTTTTATTCGTTCACCGTGACCACGATCTCGGCTATTGCCTCGGTGAAAGCGAATTATTGGAGAGAGCACGGCCCGACGAGAGACGTTCGGCGCGGTTTTATTCGTTCACCGTGACTACGATCTCGGCTATTGCCTCGGTGAAAGCGAATTATTGGAGAGAGCACGGCCTGACGAGAGACGTTCGGCGCGGTTTTATTCGTTCACCGTGACCACCATCTCGGCTACTGCCTCGGTGAAAGCGAATTATTGGAGAGAGCACGGCCTGACGAGAGACGTTTGGCGCGGTTTTATTCGTTCACCGTGACCACGATCTCGGCTATTGCCTCGGTGAAAGCGAATTATTGGAGAGAGCACGGCCTGACGAGAGACGTTTGGCGCGGTTTTATTCGTTCACCGTGACCATGACGGCGTCTATTGCCTCGGTGAAAGCGAATTATTGGAGAGAGCACGGCCTGACGAGAGACGTTCGGCGCGGTTTTATTCGTTCACCGTGACCACGATCTGGGCTATTGCCTCGGTGAAAGCAAATTATTGAAGAGAGCACGGCCTGACGAGAGACGTTTGGCGCGGTTTTATTCGTTCACCGTGACCATGACGGCGTCTATTGCCTCGGTGAAAGCGAATTATTGGAGAGAGCACGGCCTGACGAGAGACGTTTGGCGCGGTTTTATTCGTTCACCGTGACCACGACGGCGTCTATTGCCTCGGTGAAAGCGAATTATTAAAGAGAGCACGGCCTGACGAGAGACGTTCGGCGCGGTTTTATTCGTTCACCGTGACCATGACGGCGTCTATTGCCTCGGTGAAAGCGAATTATTGGAGAGAGCACGGCCTGACGAGAGACGTTCGGCGCGGTTTTATTCGTTCACCGTGACCACGATCTCGGCTATTGCCTCGGTGAAAGCGAATTATTGGAGAGAGCACGGCCTGACGAGAGACGTTTGGCGCGGTTTTATTCGTTCACCGTGACCATGACAGCGTCTATTGCCTCGGTGAAAGCGAATTATTGGAGAGAGCACGGCCTGACGACAGACGTTTGGCGCGGTTTTATTCGTTCACCGTGACCACGATCTCGGCTATTGCCTCGGTGAAAGCGAATTATTGGAGAGAGCACGGCCTGACGAGAGACGTTCGGCGCGGTTTTATTCGTTCACCGTGACCACGATCTCGGCTATGCCTCGGTGAAAGCGAATTATTGGAGAGAGCACGGCCTGACGAGAGACGTTCGGCGCGGTTTTATTCGTTCACCGTGACCACGATCTCGGCTATTGCCTCGGTGAAAGCGAATTATTGGAGAGAGCACGGCCTGACGAGAGACGTTTGGCGCGGTTTTATTTGTTCACCGTGACCACGATCTCGGCTATGGCCTCGGTGAAAGCGAATTATTGGAGAGAGCACGGCCTGACGAGAGACGTTTTGCGCGGTTTTATTCGTTCATCGTGACCACGATCTCGGCTATTGCCTCGGTGAAAGCGAATTATTGGAGAGAGCACGGCCTGACGAGAGACGTTTGGCGCGGTTTTATTCGTTCACCGTGACCACGATCTCGGCTATTGCCTCGGTGAAAGCGAATTATTGGAGAGAGCACGGCCTGACGAGAGACGTTCGGCGCGGTTTTATTCGTTCACCGTGACCACGATCTCGGCTATTGCCTCGGTGAAAGCGAATTATTGGAGAGAGCACGGCCTGACGAGAGACGTTTGGCGCGGTTTTATTCGTTCACCGTGACCACGACGGCGTCTATTGCCTCGGTGAAAGCGAATTATTGGAGAGAGCACGGCCTGACGAGAGACGTTTGGCGCGGTTTTATTCGTTCACCGTGACCACGATCTCGGCTATTGCCTCGGTGAAAGCGAATTATTGGAGAGAGCACGGCCTGACGAGAGACGTTTGGCGCGGTTTTATTCGTTCACCGTGACCACGACGGCGTCTATTGCCTCGGTGAAAGCGAATTATTGGAGAGAGCACGGCCTGACGAGAGACGTTTGGCGCGGTTTTATTTGTTCACCGTGACCACGACGGCGTCTATTGCCTCGGTGAAAGCGAATTATTGGAGAGAGCACGGCCTGACGAGAGACGTTTGGCGCGGTTTTATTCGTTCACCGTGACCACGATCTCGGCTATTGCCTCGGTGAAAGCGTATTATTGGAGAGAGCACGGCCTGACGAGAGACGTTTGGCGCGGTTTTATTCGTTCACCGTGACCACGATCTCGGCTATTGCCTCGGTGAAAGCGAATTATTGGAGAGAGCACGGCCTGACGAGAGACGTTTGGCGCGGTTTTATTCGTTCACCGTGACCACGATCTCGGCTATTGCCTCGGTGAAAGCGAATTATTGGAGAGAGCACGGCCTGACGAGAGACGTTCGGCGCGGTTTTATTCGTTCACCGTGACCACGATCTCGGCTATTGCCTCGGTGAAAGCGAATTATTGGAGAGAGCACGGCCTGACGAGAGACGTTTGGCGCGGTTTTATTCGTTCACCGTGACCACGATCTCGGCTATTGCCTCGGTGAAAGCGAATTATTGGAGAGAGCACGGCCTGACGAGAGACGTTTGGTGCGGTTTTATTCGTTCACCGTGACCACGATCTCGGCTATTGCCTCGGTGAAAGCGAATTATTGGAGAGAGCACGGCCTGACGAGAGACGTTTGGCGCGGTTTTATTCGTTCACCGTGACCACGACGGCGTCTATTGCCTCGGTGAAAGCGAATTATTGGAGAGAGCACGGCCTGACGAGAGACGTTTGGCGCGGTTTTATTCGTTCACCGTGACCACGACGGCGTCTATTGCCTCGGTGAAAGCGAATTATTGGAGAGAGCACAGCCTGACGAGAGACGTTTGGCGCGGTTTTATTCGTTCACCGTGACCACGATCTCGGATATTTCCTCGGTGAAAGCGAATTATTGGAGAGAGCACGGCCTGACGAGAGACGTTTGGCGCGGTTTTATTCGTTCACCGTGACCACGACGGCGTCTATTGCCTCGGTGAAAGCGAATTATTGGAGAGAGCACGGCCTGACGAGAGACGTTTGGCGCGGTTTTATTCGTTCACCGTGACCACGATCTCGGCTATTGCCTCGGTGAAAGCGAATTATTGGAGAGAGCACGGCCTGACGAGAGACGTTTGGCGCGGTTTTATTCGTTCACCATGACCACGACGGCGTCTATTGCCTCGGTGAAAGCGAATTATTGGAGAGAGCACGGCCTGACGAGAGACGTTTGGCGCGGTTTTATTCGTTCACCGTGACCACGACGGCGTCTATTGCCTCGGTGAAAGCGAATTATTGGAGAGAGCACGGCCTGACGAGAGACGTTTGGCGCGGTTTTATTCGTTCACCGTGACCACGATCTTGGCTATTGCCTCGGTGAAAGCGAATTATTGGAGAGAGCACGGCCTGACGAGAGACGTTTGGCGCGGTTTTAATTCGTTCACCTTGACCACGATCTCGGCTATTGCCTCGGTGAAAGCGAATTATTGGAGAGAGCACGGCCTGACGAGAGACGTTCGGCGCGGTTTTATTCGTTCACCGTGACCACGATCTCGGCTATTGCCTCGGAGAAAGCGAAATATTGGAGAGAGCACGGCCTGACGAGAGACGTTTGGCGCGGTTTTATTCGTTCACCGTGATCACGACGGCGTCTATTGCCTCGGTGAAAGCGAATTATTGGAGAGAGCACGGCCTGACGAGAGACGTTTGGCGCGGTTTTATTCGTTCACCGTGACCACGATCTCGGCTATTGCCTCGGTGAAAGCGAATTATTGGAGAGAGCACGGCCTGACGAGAGACGTTTGGCGCGGTTTTATTCGTTCAATGTGACCACGACGGCGTCTATTGCCTCGGTGAAAGCGAATTATTGGAGAGAGCACGGCCTGACGAGAGACGTTTGGCGCGGTTTTATTCGTTCACCGTGACCACGACGGCGTCTATTGCCTCGGTGAAAGCGAATTATTGGAGAGAGCACGGCCTGACGAGAGACGTTTGGCGCGGTTTTATTCGTTCACCGTGACCACGATCTCGGCTATTGCCTCGGTGAAAGCGAATTATTGGAGAGAGCACGGCCTGACGAGAGACGTTCGGCGCGGTTTTATTCGTTCACCGTGACCACGATCTCGGCTATTGCCTCGGTGAAAGCGAATTATTGGAGAGAGCACGGCCTAACGAGAGACGTTCGGCGCGGTTTTATTCGTTCACCGTGACCACGATCTCGGCTATTGCCTCGGTGAAAGCGAATTATTGGAGAGAGCACGGCCTGACGAGAGACGTTTGGCGCGGTTTTATTCGTTCACCGTGACCACGATCTCGGCTATTGCCTCGGTGAAAGCGAATTATTGGAGAGAGCACGGCCTGACGAGAGACGTTCGGCGCGGTTTTATTCGTTCACCGTGACCACGATCTCGGCTATTGCCTCGGTGAAAGCGAATTATTGGAGAGAGCACGGCCTGACGAGAGACGTTCGGCGCGGTTTTATTCGTTCACCGTGACCACGATCTCGGCTATTGCCTCGGTGAAAGCGAATTATTGGAGAGAGCAGGGCCTGACGAGAGACGTTTGGCGCGGTTTTATTCGTTCACCGTGACCACGATCTCGGCTATTGCCTCGGTGAAAGCGAATTATTGGAGAGAGCACAGCCTGACGAGAGACGTTTGGCGCGGTTTTATTCGTTCACCGTGACCACGATCTCGGCTATTGCCTCGGTGAAAGCGAATTATTGGAGAGAGCACGGCCTGACGAGAGACGTTCGGCGCGGTTTTGTTCGTTCACCGTGACCACGACGGCGTCTATTGCCTCGGTGAAAGCGAATTATTGGAGAGAGCACGGCCTGACGAGAGTCGTTTGGCGCGGTTTTATTCGTTCACCGTGACCACGATCTCGGCTATTGCCTCGGTGAAAGCGAATTATTGGAGAGAGCACGGCCTGACGAGAGACGTTCGGCGCGGTTTTATTCGTTCACCGTGACCACGATCTCGGCTATTGCCTCGGTGAAAGCGAATTATTGGAGAGAGCACGGCCTGACGAGAGACGTTTGGCGCGGTTTTATTCGTTCACCGTGACCACGATCTCGGCTATTGCCTCGGTGAAAGCGAATTATTGGAGAGAGCACGGCCTGACGAGAGACGTTCGGCGCGGTTTTATTCGTTCACCGTGACCACGACGGCGTCTATTGCCTCGGTGAAAGCGAATTATTGGAGAGAGCACGGCCTGACGAGAGACGTTTGGCGCGGTTTTATTCGTTCACCGTGACCACGATCTCGGCTATTGCCTCGGTGAAAGCGAATTATTGGAGAGAGCACGGCCTGACGAGAGACGTTTGGCGCGGTTTTATTCGTTCACCGTGACCACGATCTCGGCTATTGCCTCGGTGAAAGCGAATTATTGGAGAGAGCACGGCCTGACGAGAGACGTCTGGCGCGGTTTTATTCGTTCATCGTGACCACGATCTCGGCTATTGCATCGGTGAAAGCGAATTATTGGAGAGAGCACGGCCTGACAAGAGACGTTTGGCGCGGTTTTATTCGTTCACCGTGACCACGATCTCGGCTATTGCCTCGGTGAAAGCGAATTATTGGAGAGAGCACGGCCTGACGAGAGACGTTTGGCGCGGTTTTATTCGTTCACCGTGACCACGATCTCGGCTATTGCCTCGGTGAAAGCGAATTATTGGAGAGAGCACGGCCTGACGAGAGACGTTCGGCGCGGTTTTATTCGTTCACCGTGACCACGATCTCGGCTATTGCCTCGGTGAAAGCGAATTATTGGAGAGAGCACGGCCTGACGAGAGACGTTTGGCGCGGTTTTATTTGTTCACCGTGACCACGATCTCGGCTATGGCCTCGGAAAAAGCGAATTATTGGAGAGAGCACGGCCTGACGAGAGACGTTTTGCGCGGTTTTATTCGTTCATCGTGACCACGATCTCGGCTATTGCCTCGGTGAAAGCGAATTATTGGAGAGAGCACGGCCTGACGAGAGACGTTTGGCGCGGTTTTATTCGTTCACCGTGACCACGATCTCGGCTATTGCCTCGGTGAAAGCGAATTATTGGAGAGAGCACGGCCTGACGAGAGACGTTCGGCGCGGTTTTATTCGTTCACCGTGACCACGATCTCGGCTATTGCCTCGGTGAAAGCGAATTATTGGAGAGAGCACGGCCTGACGAGAGACGTTTGGCGCGGTTTTATTCGTTCACCGTGACCACGACGGCGTCTATTGCCTCGGTGAAAGCGAAATATTGGAGAGAGCACGGCCTGACGAGAGACGTTTGGCGCGGTTTTATTCGTTCACCGTGACCACGATCTCGGCTATTGCCTCGGTGAAAGCGAATTATTGGAGAGAGCACGGCCTGACGAGAGACGTTTGGCGCGGTTTTATTCGTTCACCGTGACCACGACGGCGTCTATTGCCTCGGTGAAAGCGAATTATTGGAGAGAGCACGGCCTGACGAGAGACGTTTGGCGCGGTTTTATTCGTTCACCGTGACCACGACGGCGTCTATTGCCTCGGTGAAAGCGAATTATTGGAGAGAGCACGGCCTGACGAGAGACGTTTGGCGCGGTTTTATTCGTTCACCGTGACCACGATCTCGGCTATTGCCTCGGTGAAAGCGAATTATTGGAGAGAGCACGGCCTGACGAGAGACGTTTGGCGCGGTTTTATTCGTTCACCGTGACCACGATCTCGGCTATTGCCTCGGTGAAAGCGAATTATTGGAGAGAGCACGGCCTGACGAGAGTCGTTTGGCGCGGTTTTATTCGTTCACCGTGACCACGATCTCGGCTATTGCCTCGGTGAAAGCGAAATATTGGAGAGAGCACGGCCTGACGAGAGACGTTCGGCGCGGTTTTATTCGTTCACCGTGACCACGATCTCGGCTATTGCCTCGGTGAAAGCGAATTATTGGAGAGAGCACGGCCTGACGAGAGACGTTTGGTGCGGTTTTATTCGTTCACCGTGACCACGACGGCGTCTATTGCCTCGGTGAAAGCGAATTATTGGAGAGAGCACGGCCTGACGAGAGACGTTTGGCGCGGTTTTATTCGTTCACCGTGACCACGACGGCGTCTATTGCCTCGGTGAAAGCGAATTATTGGAGAGAGCACAGCCTGACGAGAGACGTTTGGCGCGGTTTTATTCGTTCACCGTGACCACGATCTCGGATATTTCCTCGGTGAAAGCGAATTATTGGAGAGAGCACGGCCTGACGAGAGACGTTTGGCGCGGTTTTATTCGTTCACCGTGACCACGATCTCGGCTATTGCCTCGGTGAAAGCGAATTATTGGAGAGAGCACGGCCTGACGAGAGACGTTTGGCGCGGTTTTATTCGTTCACCGTGACCACGATCTCGGCTATTGCCTCGGTGAAAGCGAATTATTGGAGAGAGCACGGCCTGACGAGAGACGTCTGGCGCGGTTTTATTCGTTCATCGTGACCACGATCTCGGCTATTGCATCGGTGAAAGCGAATTATTGGAGAGAGCACGGCCTGACAGGAGACGTTTGGCGCGGTTTTATTCGTTCACCGTGACCACGATCTCGGCTATTGCCTCGGTGAAAGCGAATTATTGGAGAGAGCACGGCCTGACGAGAGACGTTTGGCGCGGATTTATTCGTTCACCGTGACCACGATCTCGGCTATTGCCTCGGTGAAAGCGAATTATTGGAGAGAGCACGGCCTGACGAGAGACGTTCGGCGCGGTTTTATTCGTTCACCGTGACCACGATCTCGGCTATTGCCTCGGTGAAAGCGAATTATTGGAGAGAGCACGGCCTGACGAGAGACGTTTGGCGCGGTTTTATTTGTTCACCGTGACCACGATCTCGGCTATGGCCTCGGTGAAAGCGAATTATTGGAGAGAGCACGGCCTGACGAGAGACGTTTTGCGCGGTTTTATTCGTTCATCGTGACCACGATCTCGGCTATTGCCTCGGTGAAAGCGAATTATTGGAGAGAGCACGGCCTGACGAGAGACGTTCGGCGCGGTTTTATTCGTTCACCGTGACCACGATCTCGGCTATTGCCTCGGTGAAAGCGAATTATTGGAGAGAGCACGGCCTGACGAGAGACGTTTGGCGCGGTTTTATTCGTTCTCCGTGACCATGACGGCGTCTATTGCCTCGGTGAAAGCGAATTATTGGAGAGAGCACGGCCTGACGAGACACGTTCGGCGCGGTTTTATTCGTTCACCGTGACCACGATCTCGGTTATTGCCTCGGTGAAAGCGAATTATTGGAGAGAGCACGGCCTGACGAGAGACGTTTGGCGCGGTTTTATTCGTTCACCGTGACCACGATCTCGGCTATTGCCTCGGTGAAAGCGAATTAATAGAGAGAGCACGGCCTGACGAGAGACGTTTGGCGCGGTTTTATTCGTTCACCGTGACCACGATCTCGGCTATTGCCTCGGTGAAAGCGAATTATTGGAGAGAGCACGGCCTGACGAGAGACGTTTGGCGCGGTTTTATTCGTTCACCGTGACCATGACGGCGTCTATTGCCTCGGTGAAAGCGAATTATTGGAGAGAGCACGGCCTGACGAGAGACGTTCGGCGCGGTTTTATTCGTTCACCGTGACCACGATCTCGGCTATTGCCTCGGTGAAAGCGAATTATTGGAGAGAGCACGGCCTGACGAGAGACGTTTGGCGCGGTTTTATTCGTTCACCGTGACCACGATCTCGGCTATTGCCTCGGTGAAAGCCAATTATTGGAGAGAGCACGGCCTGACGAGAGACGTTTGGCGCGGTTTTATTCGTTCACCGTGACCACGATCTCGGCTATTGCCTCGGTGAAAGCGAATTATTGGAGAGAGCACGGCCTGACGAGAGACGTTTGGCGCGGTTTTATTCGTTCACCGTGACCATGACGGCGTCTATTGCCTCGGTGAAAGCGAATTATTGGAGAGAGCACGGCCTGACGAGAGACGTTCGGCGCGGTTTTATTCGTTCACCGTGACCACGATCTCGGCTATTGCCTCGGTGAAAGCGAATTATTGGAGAGAGCACGACCTGACGAGAGACGTTCGGCGCGGTTTTATTCGTTCACCGTGACCATGACGGCGTCTATTGCCTCGGTGAAAGCGAATTATTGGAGAGAGCACGGTCTGACGAGAGACGTTCGGCGCGGTTTTATTCGTTCACCGTGACCACGATCTCGGCTATTGCCTCGGTGAAAGCGAATTATTGGAGAGAGCACGGCCTGACGAGAGACGTTTGGCGCGGTTTTATTCGTTCACCGTGACCACGATCTCGGCTATTGCCTCGGTGAAAGCGAATTATTGGAGAGAGCACGGCCTGACGAGAGACGTTCGGCGCGGTTTTATTCGTTCACCGTGACCACGATCTCGGCTATTGCCTCGGTGAAAGCGAATTATTGGAGAGAGCACGGCCTGACGAGAGACGTTCGGCGCGGTTTTATTCGTTCACCGTGACCACGATCTCGGCTACTGCCTCGGTGAAAGCGAATTATTGGAGAGAGCACGGCCTGACGAGAGACGTTTGGCGCGGTTTTATTCGTTCACCGTGACCACGATCTCGGCTATTGCCTCGGTGAAAGCGAATTATTGGAGAGAGCACGGCCTGACGAGAGACGTTTGGCGCGGTTTTATTCGTTCACCGTGACCATGACGGCGTCTATTGCCTCGGTGAAAGCGAATTATTGGAGAGAGCACGGCCTGACGAGAGACGTTCGGCGCGGTTTTATTCGTTCACCGTGACCACGATCTGGGCTATTGCCTCGGTGAAAGCGAATTATTGAAGAGAGCACGGCCTGACGAGAGACGTTTGGCGCGGTTTTATTCGTTCACCGTGACCATGACGGCGTCTATTGCCTCGGTGAAAGCGAATTATTGGAGAGAGCACGGCCTGACGAGAGACGTTTGGCGCGGTTTTATTCGTTCACCGTGACCACGATCTCGGCTATTGCCTCGGTGAAAGCGAATTATTGGAGAGAGCACGGCCTGACGAGAGACGTTTGGCGCGGTTTTATTCGTTCACCGTGACCACGATCTCGGCTATTGCCTCGGTGAAAGCGAATTATTGGAGAGAGCACGGCCTGACGAGAGACGTTCTGCGCGGTTTTATTCGTTCACCGTGACCATGATCTCGGCTATTGCCTCGGTGAAAGCGAATTATTGGAGAGAGCACGGCCTGACGAGAGACGTTTGGCGCGGTTTTATTCGTTCACCGTGACCACGATCTCGGCTATTGCCTCGGTGAAAGCGAATTATTGGAGAGAGCACGGCCTGACGAGAGACGTTCGGCGCGGTTTTATTCGTTCACCGTGACCACGATCTCGGCTATTGCCTCGGTGAAAGCGAATTATTGGAGAGAGCACGGCCTGACGAGAGACGTTTGGCGCGGTTTTATTCGTTCACCGTGACCACGATCTCGGCTATTGCCTCGGTGAAAGCGAATTATTGGAGAGAGCACGGCCTGACGAGAGACGTTTGGCGCGGTTTTATTCGTTCACCGTGACCACGATCTCGGCTATTGCCTCGGTGAAAGCGAATTATTGGAGAGAGCACGGCTTGAGGAGAGACGTTTGGCGCGGTTTTATTCGTTCACCGTGACCACGATCTCGGCTATTGCCTCGGTGAAAGCGAATTATTGGAGAGAGCACGGCCTGACGAGAGACGTTTGGCGCGGTTTTATTCGTTCACCGTGACCACGATCTCGGCTATTGCCTCGGTGAAAGCGAATTATTGGAGAGAGCACGGCCTGACGAGAGACGTTTGGCGCGGTTTTATTCGTTCACCGTGACCACGACGGCGTCTATTGCCTTGGTGAAAGCGAATTATTGGAGAGAGCACGGCCTGACAAAAGACGTTTGGAGCTGTTTTATTCGTTCACCGTGACCACGATCTCGGCTATTGCCTCGGTGAAAGCGAATTATTGGAGAGAGCACGGCCTGACGAGAGACGTTTGGCGCGGTTTTATTCGTTCACCGTGACCACGACGGCGTCTATTGCCTCGGTGAAAGCGAATTATTGGAGAGAGCACGGCCTGACGAGAGACGTTTGGCGCGGTTTTATTCGTTCACCGTGACCACGATCTCGGCTATTGCCTCGGTGAAAGCGAATTATTGGAGAGAGCACGGCCTGACGAGAGACGTTTGGCGCGGTTTTATTCGTTCACCGTGACCACGATCTCGGCTATTGCCTCGGTGAAAGCGAATTATTGGAGAGAGCACGGCCTGACGAGAGACGTTCGGCGCGGTTTTATTCGTTCACCGTGACCACGATCTCGGCTATTGCCTCGGTGAAAGCGAATTATTGGAGAGAGCACGGCCTGACGAGAGACGTTCGGCGCGGTTTTATTCGTTCACCGTGACCGCGATCTCGGCTATTGCCTCGGTGAAAGCGAATTATTGGAGAGAGCACGGCCTGACGAGAGACGTTTGGCGCGGTTTTATTCGTTCACCGTGACCACGATCTCGGCTATTGCCTCGGTGAAAGCGAATTATTGGAGAGAGCACGGCCTAACGAGAGACGTTTGGCGCGGTTTTATTCGTTCACCGTGACCACGGTCTCGGCTATTGCCTCGGTGAAAGCGAATTATTGGAGAGAGCACGGCCTGACGAGAGACGCTCGGCGCGGTTTTATTCGTTCACCGTGACCATGACGGCGTCTATTGCCTCGGTGAAAGCGAATTATTGGAGAGAGCACGGCCTGACGAGAGACGTTCGGCGCGGTTTTATTCGTTCACCGTGACCACGATCTCGGCTATTGCATCGGTGAAAGCGAATTATTGGAGAGAGCACGGCCTGACGAGAGACGTTCGGCGCGGTTTTATTCGTTCACCGTGACCATGACAGCGTCTATTGCCTCGGTGAAAGCAAATTATTGGAGAGAGCACGGCCTGATGAGAGACGTTCGGCGCGGTTTTATTCGTTCACCGTGACCACGATCTCGGCTATTGCCTCGGTGAAAGCGAATTATTGGAGAGAGCACGGCCTGACGACAGACGTTTGGCGCGGTTTTATTCGTTCACCGTGACCACGATCTCGGCTATTGCCTCGGTGAAAGCGAACTATTGGAGAGAGCACGGCCTGACGAGAGACGTTCGGCGCGGTTTTATTCGTTCACCGTGACCACGATCTCGGCTATTGCCTCGGTGAAAGCGAATTATTGGAGAGAGCACGGCCTGACGAGAGACGTTCGGCGGGTTTTATTCGTTCACCGTGACCACGATCTCGGCTATTGCCTCGGTGAAAGCGAATTATTGGAGAGAGCACGGCCTGACGAGAGACGTTTGGCGCGGTTTTATTCGTTCACCGTGACCACGATCTCGGCTATTGCCTCGGTGAAAGCGAATTATTGGAGAGAGCACGGCCTGACGAGAGACGTTTGGTGCGGTTTTATTCGTTCACCGTGACCACGATCTCGGCTATTGCCTCGGTGAAAGCGAATTATTGGAGAGAGCACGGCCTGACGAGAGACGTTTGGCGCGGTTTTAATTCGTTCACCTTGACCACGATCTCGGCTATTGCCTCGGTGAAAGCGAATTATTGGAGAGAGCACGGCCTGACGAGAGACGTTCGGCGCGGTTTTATTCGTTCACCGTGACCACGATCTCGGCTATTGCCTCGGAGAAAGCGAAATATTGGAGAGAGCACGGCCTGACGAGAGACGTTTGGCGCGGTTTTATTCGTTCACCGTGATCACGACGGCGTCTATTGCCTCGGTGAAAGCGAATTATTGGAGAGAGCACGGCCTGACGAGAGACGTTTGGCGCGGTTTTATTCGTTCACCGTGACCACGATCTCGGCTATTGCCTCGGTGAAAGCGAATTATTGGAGAGAGCACGGCCTGACGAGAGACGTTTGGCGCGGTTTTATTCGTTCACCATGACCACGACGGCGTCTATTGCCTCGGTGAAAGCGAATTATTGGAGAGAGCACGGCCTGACGAGAGACGTTTGGCGCGGTTTTATTCGTTCACCGTGACCACGACGGCGTCTATTGCCTCGGTGAAAGCGAATTATTGGAGAGAGCACGGCCTGACGAGAGACGTTTGGCGCGGTTTTATTCGTTCACCGTGACCACGATCTCGGCTATTGCCTCGGTGAAAGCGAATTATTGGAGAGAGCACGGCCTGACGAGAGACGTTCGGCGCGGTTTTATTCGTTCACCGTGACCACGATCTCGGCTATTGCCTCGGTGAAAGCGAATTATTGGAGAGAGCACGGCCTAACGAGAGACGTTCGGCGCGGTTTTATTCGTTCACCGTGACCACGATCTCGGCTATTGCCTCGGTGAAAGCGAATTATTGGAGAGAGCACGGCCTGACGAGAGACGTTTGGCGCGGTTTTATTCGTTCACCGTGACCACGATCTCGGCTATTGCCTCGGTGAAAGCGAATTATTGGAGAGAGCACGGCCTGACGAGAGACGTTCGGCGCGGTTTTATTCGTTAACCGTGACCACGATCTCGGCTATTGCCTCGGTGAAAGCGAATTATTGGAGAGAGCACGGCCTGACGAGAGACGTTCGGCGCGGTTTTATTCGTTCACCGTGACCACGATCTCGGCTATTGCCTCGGTGAAAGCGAATTATTGGAGAGAGCAGGGCCTGACGAGAGACGTTTGGCGCGGTTTTATTCGTTCACCGTGACCACGATCTCGGCTATTGCCTCGGTGAAAGCGAATTATTGGAGAGAGCACAGCCTGACGAGAGACGTTTGGCGCGGTTTTATTCGTTCACCGTGACCACGATCTCGGCTATTGCCTCGGTGAAAGCGAATTATTGGAGAGAGCACGGCCTGACGAGAGACGTTCGGCGCGGTTTTATTCGTTCACCGTGACCACGACGGCGTCTATTGCCTCGGTGAAAGCGAATTATTGGAGAGAGCACGGCCTGACGAGAGTCGTTTGGCGCGGTTTTATTCGTTCACCGTGACCACGATCTCGGCTATTGCCTCGGTGAAAGCGAATTATTGGAGAGAGCACGGCCTGACGAGAGACGTTCGGCGCGGTTTTATTCGTTCACCGTGACCACGATCTCGGCTATTGCCTCGGTGAAAGCGAATTATTGGAGAGAGCACGGCCTGACGAGAGACGTTTGGCGCGGTTTTATTCGTTCACCGTGACCACGATCTCGGCTATTGCCTCGGTGAAAGCGAATTATTGGAGAGAGCACGGCCTGACGAGAGACGTTCGGCGCGGTTTTATTCGTTCACCGTGACCACGACGGCGTCTATTGCCTCGGTGAAAGCGAATTATTGGAGAGAGCACGGCCTGACGAGAGACGTTTGGCGCGGTTTTATTCGTTCACCGTGACCACGATCTCGGCTATTGCCTCGGTGAAAGCGAATTATTGGAGAGAGCACGGCCTGACGAGAGACGTTTGGCGCGGTTTTATTCGTTCACCGTGACCACGATCTCGGCTATTGCCTCGGTGAAAGCGAATTATTGGAGAGAGCACGGCCTGACGAGAGACGTCTGGCGCGGTTTTATTCGTTCATCGTGACCACGATCTCGGCTATTGCATCGGTGAAAGCGAATTATTGGAGAGAGCACGGCCTGACAAGAGACGTTTGGCGCGGTTTTATTCGTTCACCGTGACCACGATCTCGGCTATTGCCTCGGTGAAAGCGAATTATTGGAGAGAGCACGGCCTGACGAGAGACGTTTGGCGCGGTTTTATTCGTTCACCGTGACCACGATCTCGGCTATTGCCTCGGTGAAAGCGAAATATTGGAGAGAGCACGGCCTGACGAGAGACGTTCGGCGCGGTTTTATTCGTTCACCGTGACCACGATCTCGGCTATTGCCTCGGTGAAAGCGAATTATTGGAGAGAGCACGGCCTGACGAGAGACGTTTGGCGCGGTTTTATTCGTTCACCGTGACCACGATCTCGGCTATTGCCTCGGTGAAAGCGAATTATTGGAGAGAGCACGGCCTGACGAGAGACGTTCGGCGCGGTTTTATTCGTTCACCGTGACCACGATCTCGGCTATTGCCTCGGTGAAAGCGAATTATTGGAGAGAGCACGGCCTGACGAGAGACGTTTGGCGCGGTTTTATTCGTTCACCGTGACCACGATCTCGGCTATTGCCTCGGTGAAAGCGAATTATTGGAGAGAGCACGGCCTGACGAGAGACGTTCGGCGCGGTTTTATTCGTTCACCGTGGCCACGATCTCGGCTATTGCCTCGGTAAAAGCGAATTATTGGAGAGAGCACGGCCTGACGAGAGACGTTTGGCGCGGTTTTATTCGTTCACCGTGACCACGACGGCGTCTATTGCCTCGGTTAAAGCGAATTATTGGAGAGAGCACGGCCTGACGAGAGACGTTTGGCGCGGTTTTATTCGTTCACCGTGACCACGATCTCGGCTATTGCCTCGGTGAAAGCGAATTATTGGAGAGAGCACGGCCTGACGAGAGACGTTTGGCGCGGTCTTATTCGTTCACCGTGACCACGATCTCGGCTATTGCCTCGGTGAAAGCGAATTATTGGAGAGAGCACGGCCTGACGAGAGACGTTTGGCGCGGTTTTATTCGTTCACCGTGACCACGATCTCGGCTATTGCCTCGGTGAAAGCGAATTATTGGAGAGAGCACGGCCTGACGAGAGACGTTTGGCGCGGTTTTATTCGTTCACCGTGACCACGATCTCGGCTATTGCCTCGGTGAAAGCGAATTATTGGAGAGAGCACGGCCTGACGAGAGACGTTCGGCGCGGTTTTATTCGTTCACCGTGACCACGATCTCGGCTATTGCCTCGGTGAAAGCGAATTATTGGAGAGAGCACGGCCTGACGAGAGACGTTTGGCGCGGTTTTATTCGTTCACCGTGACCACGACGGCGTCTATTGCCTCGGTGAAAGCGAATTATTGGAGAGAGCACGTCCTGACGAGAGACGTTTGGCGCGGTTTTATTCGTTCACCGTGACAACGATCTCGGCTATTGCCTCGGTGAAAGCGAATTATTGGAGAGAGCACGGCCTGACGAGAGACGTTTGGCGCGGTTTTATTCGTTCACCGTGACCACGATCTCGGCTATTGCCTCGGTGAAAGCGAATTATTGGAGAGAGCACGGCCTGACGAGAGACGTTTGGCGCGGTTTTATTCGTTCACCGTGACCACGATCTCGGCTATTGCGTCGGTGAAAGCGAATTATTGGAGAGAGCACGGCCTGACGAGAGACGTTTGGCGCGGTTTTATTCGTTCACCGTGACCACGATCTTGGCTATTGCCTCGGTGAAAGCGAATTATTGGAGAGAGCACGGCCTGACGAGAGACGTTTGGCGCGGTTTTATTCGTTCACCGTGACCACGATCTCGGCTATTGCCTCGGTGAAAGCGAATTATTGGAGAGAGCACGGCCTGACGAGAGACGTTTGGCGCGGTTTTATTCGTTCACCGTGACCACGATCTCGGCTATTGCCTCGGTGAAAGCGAATTATTGGAGAGAGCACGGCCTGACGAGAGACGTTTGGCGCGGTTTTATTCGTTCACCGTGACCACGATCTCGGCTATTGCCTCGGTGAAAGCGAATTATTGGAGAGAGCACGGCCTGACGAGAGACGTTCGGCGCGGTTTTATTCGTTCACCGTGACCACGATCTCGGCTATTGCCTCGGTGAAAGCGAATTATTGGAGAGAGCACGGCCTGACGAGAGACGTTTGGCGCGGTTTTATTCGTTCACCGTGACCACGATCTCGGCTATTGCCTCGGTGAAAGCGAATTATTGGAGAGAGCACGGCCTGACGAGAGACGTTTGGTGCGGTTTTATTCGTTCACCGTGACCACGATCTCGGCTATTGCCTCGGTGAAAGCGAATTATTGGAGAGAGCACGGCCTGACGAGAGACGTTTGGCGCGGTTTTATTCGTTCACCGTGACCACGACGGCGTCTATTGCCTCGGTGAAAGCGAATTATTGGAGAGAGCACGGCCTGACGAGAGACGTTTGGCGCGGTTTTATTCGTTCACCGTGACCACGACGGCGTCTATTGCCTCGGTGAAAGCGAATTATTGGAGAGAGCACAGCCTGACGAGAGACGTTTGGCGCGGTTTTATTCGTTCACCGTGACCACGATCTCGGATATTTCCTCGGTGAAAGCGAATTATTGGAGAGAGCACGGCCTGACGAGAGACGTTTGGCGCGGTTTTATTCGTTCACCGTGACCACGACGGCGTCTATTGCCTCGGTGAAAGCGAATTATTGGAGAGAGCACGGCCTGACGAGAGACGTTTGGCGCGGTTTTATTCGTTCACCGTGACCACGATCTCGGCTATTGCCTCGGTGAAAGCGAATTATTGGAGAGAGCACGGCCTGACGAGAGACGTTTGGCGCGGTTTTATTCGTTCACCATGACCACGACGGCGTCTATTGCCTCGGTGAAAGCGAATTATTGGAGAGAGCACGGCCTGACGAGAGACGTTTGGCGCGGTTTTATTCGTTCACCGTGACCACGACGGCGTCTATTGCCTCGGTGAAAGCGAATTATTGGAGAGAGCACGGCCTGACGAGAGACGTTTGGCGCGGTTTTATTCGTTCACCGTGACCACGATCTTGGCTATTGCCTCGGTGAA
Organism: Ixodes scapularis; assembly: GCF_016920785.2. Taxonomy (NCBI): domain Eukaryota; kingdom Metazoa; phylum Arthropoda; class Arachnida; order Ixodida; family Ixodidae; genus Ixodes; species Ixodes scapularis. The sequence continues at coordinate 61,907 of NW_024610151.1, forward strand.
AGCGAATTATTGGAGAGAGCACGGCCTGACGAGAGACGTTTGGCGCGGTTTTAATTCGTTCACCTTGACCACGATCTCGGCTATTGCCTCGGTGAAAGCGAATTATTGGAGAGAGCACGGCCTGACGAGAGACGTTCGGCGCGGTTTTATTCGTTCACCGTGACCACGATCTCGGCTATTGCCTCGGAGAAAGCGAAATATTGGAGAGAGCACGGCCTGACGAGAGACGTTTGGCGCGGTTTTATTCGTTCACCGTGATCACGACGGCGTCTATTGCCTCGGTGAAAGCGAATTATTGGAGAGAGCACGGCCTGACGAGAGACGTTTGGCGCGGTTTTATTCGTTCACCGTGACCACGATCTCGGCTATTGCCTCGGTGAAAGCGAATTATTGGAGAGAGCACGGCCTGACGAGAGACGTTTGGCGCGGTTTTATTCGTTCACCGTGACCACGATCTCGGCTATTGCCTCGGTGAAAGCGAATTATTGGAGAGAGCACGGCCTGACGAGAGACGTTTGGCGCGGTTTTATTCGTTCACCATGACCACGACGGCGTCTATTGCCTCGGTGAAAGCGAATTATTGGAGAGAGCACGGCCTGACGAGAGACGTTTGGCGCGGTTTTATTCGTTCACCGTGACCACGACGGCGTCTATTGCCTCGGTGAAAGCGAATTATTGGAGAGAGCACGGCCTGACGAGAGACGTTTGGCGCGGTTTTATTCGTTCACCGTGACCACGATCTCGGCTATTGCCTCGGTGAAAGCGAATTATTGGAGAGAGCACGGCCTAACGAGAGACGTTCGGCGCGGTTTTATTCGTTCACCGTGACCACGATCTCGGCTATTGCCTCGGTGAAAGCGAATTATTGGAGAGAGCACGGCCTGACGAGAGACGTTTGGCGCGGTTTTATTCGTTCACCGTGACCACGATCTCGGCTATTGCCTCGGTGAAAGCGAATTATTGGAGAGAGCACGGCCTGACGAGAGACGTTCGGCGCGGTTTTATTCGTTCACCGTGACCACGATCTCGGCTATTGCCTCGGTGAAAGCGAATTATTGGAGAGAGCACGGCCTGACGAGAGACGTTCGGCGCGGTTTTATTCGTTCACCGTGACCACGATCTCGGCTATTGCCTCGGTGAAAGCGAATTATTGGAGAGAGCAGGGCCTGACGAGAGACGTTTGGCGCGGTTTTATTCGTTCACCGTGACCACGATCTCGGCTATTGCCTCGGTGAAAGCGAATTATTGGAGAGAGCACAGCCTGACGAGAGACGTTTGGCGCGGTTTTATTCGTTCACCGTGACCACGATCTCGGCTATTGCCTCGGTGAAAGCGAATTATTGGAGAGAGCACGGCCTGACGAGAGACGTTCGGCGCGGTTTTATTCGTTCACCGTGACCACGACGGCGTCTATTGCCTCGGTGAAAGCGAATTATTGGAGAGAGCACGGCCTGACGAGAGTCGTTTGGCGCGGTTTTATTCGTTCACCGTGACCACGATCTCGGCTATTGCCTCGGTGAAAGCGAATTATTGGAGAGAGCACGGCCTGACGAGAGACGTTCGGCGCGGTTTTATTCGTTCACCGTGACCACGATCTCGGCTATTGCCTCGGTGAAAGCGAATTATTGGAGAGAGCACGGCCTGACGAGAGACGTTTGGCGCGGTTTTATTCGTTCACCGTGACCACGATCTCGGCTATTGCCTCGGTGAAAGCGAATTATTGGAGAGAGCACGGCCTGACGAGAGACGTTCGGCGCGGTTTTATTCGTTCACCGTGACCACGACGGCGTCTATTGCCTCGGTGAAAGCGAATTATTGGAGAGAGCACGGCCTGACGAGAGACGTTTGGCGCGGTTTTATTCGTTCACCGTGACCACGATCTCGGCTATTGCCTCGGTGAAAGCGAATTATTGGAGAGAGCACGGCCTGACGAGAGACGTTTGGCGCGGTTTTATTCGTTCACCGTGACCACGATCTCGGCTATTGCCTCGGTGAAAGCGAATTATTGGAGAGAGCACGGCCTGACGAGAGACGTCTGGCGCGGTTTTATTCGTTCATCGTGACCACGATCTCGGCTATTGCATCGGTGAAAGCGAATTATTGGAGAGAGCACGGCCTGACAAGAGACGTTTGGCGCGGTTTTATTCGTTCACCGTGACCACGATCTCGGCTATTGCCTCGGTGAAAGCGAATTATTGGAGAGAGCACGGCCTGACGAGAGACGTTTGGCGCGGTTTTATTCGTTCACCGTGACCACGATCTCGGCTATTGCCTCGGTGAAAGCGAATTATTGGAGAGAGCACGGCCTGACGAGAGACGTTCGGCGCGGTTTTATTCGTTCACCGTGACCACGATCTCGGCTATTGCCTCGGTGAAAGCGAATTATTGGAGAGAGCACGGCCTGACGAGAGACGTTTGGCGCGGTTTTATTCGTTCACCGTGACCACGATCTCGGCTATTGCCTCGGTGAAAGCGAATTATTGGAGAGAGCACGGCCTGACGAGAGACGTTCGGCGCGGTTTTATTCGTTCACCGTGACCACGATCTCGGCTATTGCCTCGGTGAAAGCGAATTATTGGAGAGAGCACGGCCTGACGAGAGACGTTTGGCGCGGTTTTATTCGTTCACCGTGACCACGATCTCGGCTATTGCCTCGGTGAAAGCGAATTATTGGAGAGAGCACGGCCTGACGAGAGACGTTCGGCGCGGTTTTATTCGTTCACCGTGGCCACGATCTCGGCTATTGCCTCGGTGAAAGCGAATTATTGGAGAGAGCACGGCCTGACGAGAGACGTTTGGCGCGGTTTTATTCGTTCACCGTGACCACGACGGCGTCTATTGCCTCGGTGAAAGCGAATTATTGGAGAGAGCACGGCCTGACGAGAGACGTTTGGCGCGGTTTTATTCGTTCACCGTGACCACGATCTCGGCTATTGCCTCGGTGAAAGCGAATTATTGGAGAGAGCACGGCCTGACGAGAGACGTTTGGCGCGGTCTTATTCGTTCACCGTGACCACGATCTCGGCTATTGCCTCGGTGAAAGCGAATTATTGGAGAGAGCACGGCCTGACGAGAGACGTTTGGCGCGGTTTTATTCGTTCACCGTGACCACGATCTCGGCTATTGCCTCGGTGAAAGCGAATTATTGGAGAGAGCACGGCCTGACGAGAGACGTTTGGCGCGGTTTTATTCGTTCACCGTGACCACGATCTCGGCTATTGCCTCGGTGAAAGCGAATTATTGGAGAGAGCACGGCCTGACGAGAGACGTTCGGCGCGGTTTTATTCGTTCACCGTGACCACGATCTCGGCTATTGCCTCGGTGAAAGCGAATTATTGGAGAGAGCACGGCCTGACGAGAGACGTTTGGCGCGGTTTTATTCGTTCACCGTGACCACGACGGCGTCTATTGCCTCGGTGAAAGCGAATTATTGGAGAGAGCACGTCCTGACGAGAGACGTTTGGCGCGGTTTTATTCGTTCACCGTGACAACGATCTCGGCTATTGCCTCGGTGAAAGCGAATTATTGGAGAGAGCACGGCCTGACGAGAGACGTTTGGCGCGGTTTTATTCGTTCACCGTGACCACGATCTCGGCTATTGCCTCGGTGAAAGCGAATTATTGGAGAGAGCACGGCCTGACGAGAGACGTTTGGCGCGGTTTTATTCGTTCACCGTGACCACGATCTCGGCTATTGCGTCGGTGAAAGCGAATTATTGGAGAGAGCACGGCCTGATGAGAGACGTTTGGCGCGGTTTTATTCGTTCACCGTGACCACGATCTTGGCTATTGCCTCGGTGAAAGCGAATTATTGGAGAGAGCACGGCCTGACGAGAGACGTTTGGCGCGGTTTTATTCGTTCACCGTGACCACGATCTCGGCTATTGCCTCGGTGAAAGCGAATTATTGGAGAGAGCACGGCCTGACGAGAGACGTTTGGCGCGGTTTTATTCGTTCACCGTGACCACGATCTCGGCTATTGCCTCGGTGAAAGCGAATTATTGGAGAGAGCACGGCCTGACGAGAGACGTTTGGCGCGGTTTTATTCGTTCACCGTGACCACGATCTCGGCTATTGCCTCGGTGAAAGCGAATTATTGGAGAGAGCACGGCCTGACGAGAGACGTTTGGCGCGGTTTTATTCGTTCACCGTGACCACGATCTCGGCTATTGCCTCGGTGAAAGCGAATTATTGGAGAGAGCACGGCCTGACGAGAGACGTTTGGCGCGGTTTTATTCGTTCACCGTGACCACGATCTCGGCTATTGCCTCGGTGAAAGCGAATTATTGGAGAGAGCACGGCCTGACGAGAGACGTTTGGTGCGGTTTTATTCGTTCACCGTGACCACGATCTCGGCTATTGCCTCGGTGAAAGCGAATTATTGGAGAGAGCACGGCCTGACGAGAGACGTTTGGCGCGGTTTTATCGTTCACCGTGACCACGATCTCGGCTATTGCCTCGGTGAAAGCGAATTATTGAAGAGAGCACGGCCTGACGAGAGACGTTTGGCGCGGTTTTATTCGTTCACCGTGACCACGATCTCGGCTATTGCCTCGGTGAAAGCGAATTATTGGAGAGAGCACGGCCTGACGAGAGACGTTCGGCGCGGTTTTATTCGTTCACCGTGACCACGATCTCGGCTATTGCCTCGGTGAAAGCGAAATATTGGAGAGAGCACGGCCTGACGAGAGACGTTTGGCGCGGTTTTATTCGTTCACCGTGACCACGACGGCGTCTATTGCCTCGGTGAAAGCGAATTATTGGAGAGAGCACGGCCTGACGAGAGACGTTTGGCGCGGTTTTATTCGTTCACCGTGACCACGATCTCGGCTATTGCCTCGGTGAAAGCGAATTATTGGAGAGAGCACGGCCTGACGAGAGACGTTCGGCGCGGTTTTATTCGTTCACCGTGACCACGATCTCGGCTATTGCCTCGGTGAAAGCGAATTATTGGAGAGAGCACGGCCTGACGAGAGACGTTCGGCGCGGTTTTATTCGTTCACCGTGACCACGATCTCGGCTATTGCCTCGGTGAAAGCGAATTATTGGAGAGAGCACGGCCTGACGAGAGACGTTCGGCGCGGTTTTATTCGTTCACCGTGACCACGATCTCGGCTATTGCCTCGGTGAAAGCGAATTATTGGAGAGAGCACGGCCTGACGAGAGACGTTCGGCGCGGTTTTATTCGTTCACCGTGACCACGATCTCGGCTATTGCCTCGGTGAAAGCGAATTATTGGAGAGAGCACGGCCTGACGAGAGACGTTCGGCGCGGTTTTATTCGTTCACCGTGACCACGATCTCGGCTATTGCCTCGGTGAAAGCGAATTATTGGAGAGAGCACGGCCTGACGAGAGACGTTCGGCGCGGTTTTATTCGTTCACCGTGACCACGATCTCGGCTATTGCCTCGGTGAAAGCGAATTATTGGAGAGAGCACGGCCTGACGAGAGACGTTCGGCGCGGTTTTATTCGTTCACCGTGACCACGATCTCGGCTATTGTCTCGGTGAAAGCGAATTATTGGAGAGAGCACGGCCTGACGAGAGACGTTCGGCGCGGTTTTATTCGTTCACCGTGACCACGATCTCGGCTATTGCCTCGGTGAAAGCGAATTATTGGAGAGAGCACGGCCTGACGAGAGACGTTTGGCGCGGTTTTATTCGTTCACCGTGACCACGATCTCGGCTATTGCCTCGGTGAAAGCGAATTATTGGAGAGAGCACGGCCTGACGAGAGACGTTCGGCGCGGTTTTATTCGTTCACCGTAACCACGATCTCGGCTATTGCCTCGGTGAAAGCGAATTATTGGAGAGAGCACGGCCTGACGAGAGACGTTCGGCGCGGTTTTATTCGTTCACCGTGACCACGATCTCGGCTATTGCCTCGGTGAAAGCGAATTATTGGAGAGAGCACGGCCTGACGAGAGACGTTCGGCGCGGTTTTATTCGTTCACCGTGACCACGATCTCGGCTATTGCCTCGGTGAAAGCGAATTATTGGAGAGAGCACGGCCTGACGAGAGACGTTCGGCGCGGTTTTATTCGTTCACCGTGACCACGATCTCGGCTATTGCCTCGGTGAAAGCGAATTATTGGAGAGAGCACGGCCTGACGAGAGACGTTCGGCGCGGTTTTATTCGTTCACCGTGACCACGATCTCGGCTATTGCCTCGGTGAAAGCGAATTATTGGAGAGAGCACGGCCTGACGAGAGACGTTTGGCGCGGTTTTATTCGTTCACCGTGACCACGATCTCGGCTATTGCCTCGGTGAAAGCGAATTATTGGAGAGAGCACGGCCTGACGAGAGACGTTCGGCGCGGTTTTATTCGTTCACCGTGACCACGATCTCGGCTATTGTCTCGGTGAAAGCGAATTATTGGAGAGAGCACGGCCTGACGAGAGACGTTTGGCGCGGTTTTATTCGTTCACCGTGACCACGATCTCGGCTATTGCCTCGGTGAAAGCGAATTATTGGAGAGAGCACGGCCTGACGAGAGACGTTCGGCGCGGTTTTATTCGTTCACCGTGACCACGATCTCGGCTATTGCCTCGGTGAAAGCGAATTATTGGAGAGAGCACGGCCTGACGAGAGACGTTCGGCGCGGTTTTATTCGTTCACCGTGACCACGATCTCGGCTATTGCCTCGGTGAAAGCGAATTATTGGAGAGAGCACGGCCTGACGAGAGACGTTTGGCGCGGTTTTATTCGTTCACCGTGAACACGATCTCGGCTATTGCCTCGGTGAAAGCCAATTATTGGAGAGAGCACGGCCTGACGAGAGACGTTTGGCGCGGTTTTATTCGTTCACCGTGACCACGATCTCGGCTATTGCCTCGGTGAAAGCGAATTATTGGAGAGAGCACGGCCTGACGAGAGACGTTCGGCGCGGTTTTATTCGTTCACCGTGACCACGATCTCGGCTATTGCCTCGGTGAAAGCGAATTATTGGAGAGAGCACGGCCTGACGAGAGACGTTCGGCGCGGTTTTATTCGTTCACCGTGACCACGATCTCGGCTATTGCCTCGGTGAAAGCGAATTATTGGAGAGAGCACGGCCTGACGAGAGACGTTCGGCGCGGTTTTATTCGTTCACCGTGACCACGATCTCGGCTATTGCCTCGGTGAAAGCGAATTATTGGAGAGAGCACGGCCTGACGAGAGACGTTCGGCGCGGTTTTATTCGTTCACCGTTACCACGATCTCGGCTATTGCCTCGGTGAAAGCGAATTATTGGAGAGAGCACGGCCTGACGAGAGACGTTTGGCGCGGTTTTATTCGTTCACCGTGACCACGATCTCGGCTATTGCCTCGGTGAAAGCGAATTATTGGAGAGAGCACGGCCTGACGAGAGACGTTCGGCGCGGTTTTATTCGTTCAACGTGACCACGATCTCGGCTATTGCCTCGGTGAAAGCGAATTATTGGAGAGAGCACGGCCTGACGAGAGACGTTCGGCGCGGTTTTATTCGTTCACCGTGACCCCGATCTCGGCTATTGCCTCGGTGAAAGCGAATTATTGGAGAGAGCACGGCCTGACGAGAGACGTTCGGCGCGGTTTTATTTGTTCACCGTGACCACGATCTCGGCTATTGCCTCGGTGAAAGCGAATTATTGAAGAGAGCACGGCCTGACGAGAGACGTTCGGCGCGGTTTTATTCGTTCACCGTGACCACGATCTCGGCTATTGCCTCGGTGAAAGCGAATTATTGGAGAGAGCACGGCCTGACGAGAGACGTTCGGCGCGGTTTTATTCGTTCACCGTGACCACGATCTCGGCTATTGCCTCGGTGAAAGCGAATTATTGGAGAGAGCACGGCCTGACGAGAGACGTTCGGCGCGGTTTTATACGTTCACCGTGACCACAATCTCGGCTATTGCCTCGGTGAAAGCGAATTATTGGAGAGAGCACGGCCTGACGAGAGACGTTTGGCGCGGTTTTATTCGTTCACCGTGACCACGATCTCGGCTATTGCCTCGGTGAAAGCGAATTATTGGAGAGAGCACGGCCTGACGAGAGACGTTCGGCGCGGTTTTATTCGTTCACCGTGACCACGATCTCGGCTATTGCCTCGGTGAAAGCCAATTATTGGAGAGAGCACGGCCTGACGAGAGACGTTTGGCGCGGTTTTATTCGTTCACCGTGACCACGATCTCGGCTTTTGCCTCGGTGAAAGCGAATTATTGGAGAGAGCACGGCCTGACGAGAGACGTTCGGCGCGGTTTTATTCGTTCACCGTGACCACGATCTCGGCTATTGCCTCGGTGAAAGCGAATTATTGGAGAGAGCACGGCCTGACGAGAGACGTTCGGCGCGGTTTTATTCGTTCACCGTGACCACGATCTCGGCTATTGCCTCGGTGAAAGCGAATTATTGGAGAGAGCACGGCCTGACGAGACACGTTCGGCGCGGTTTTATTCGTTCACCGTGACCACGATCTCGGCTATTGCCTCGTTGAAAACGAATTATTGGAGAGAGCACGGCCTGACGAGAGATGTTTGGCGCGGTTTTATTCGTTCACCGTGACCACGATCTCGGCTATTGCCTCGGTGAAAGCGAATTATTGGAGAGAGCACGGCCTGACGAGAGACGTTTGGCGCGTTTTTATTCGTTCACCGTGACCACGATCTCGGCTATTGCCTCGGTGAAAGCGAATTATTGGAGAGAGCACGGCCTGACGAGAGACGGTTGGCGCGGTTTTATTCGTTCACCGTGACCACGATCTCGGCTATTGCCTCGGTGAAAGCGAATTATTGGAGAGAGCACGGCCTGACGAGAGACGTTTGGCGCGGTTTTATTCGTTCACCGTGACCACGATCTCGGCTATTGCCTCGGTGAAAGCGAATTATTGGAGAGAGCACGGCCTGACGAGAGACGTTCGGCGCGGTTTTATTCGTTCACCGTGACCACTATCTCGGCTATTGCCTCGGTGAAAGCGAATTATTGGAGAGAGCACGGCCTGACGAGAGACGTTTGGCGCGGTTTTATTCGTTCGCCGTGACCACGACGGCGTCTATTGCCTCGGTGAAAGCGAATTATTGGAGAGAGCACGGCCTGACGAGAGACGTTTGGCGCGGTTTTATTCGTTCACCGTGACCACGATCTCGGCTATTGCCTCGGTGAAAGCGAATTATTGGAGAGAGCACGGCCTGACGAGAGACGTTTGGCGCGGTTTTATTCGTTCACCGTGACCACGATCTCGGCTATTGCCTCGGTGAAAGCGAATTATTGGAGAGAGCACGGCCTGACGAGAGACGTTTGGCGCGGTTTTATTCGTTCACCGTGACCACGATCTCGGCTATTGCGTCGGTGAAAGCGAATTATTGGAGAGAGCACGGCCTGACGAGAGACGTTTGGCGCGGTTTTATTCGTTCACCGTGACCACGATCTCGGCTATTGCCTCGGTGAAAGCGAATTATTGGAGAGAGCACGGCCTGACGAGAGACGTTTGGCGCGGTTTTATTCGTTCACCGTGACCACGATCTCGGCTATTGCCTCGGTGAAAGCGAATTATTGGAGAGAGCACGGCCTGACGAGAGACGTTTGGCGCGGTTTTATTCGTTCACCGTGACCACGATCTCGGCTATTGCCTCGGTGAAAGCGAATTATTGGAGAGAGAACGGCCTGACGAGAGACGTTTGGCGCGGTTTTATTCGTTCACCGTGACCACGATCTCGGCTATTGCCTCGGTGAAAGCGAATTATTGGAGAGAGCACGGCCTGACGAGAGACGTTTGGCGCGGTTTTATTCGTTCACCGTGACCACGATCTCGGCTATTGCCTCGGTGAAAGCGAATTATTGGAGAGAGCACGGCCTGACGAGAGACGTTTGGCGCGGTTTTATTCGTTCACCGTGACCACGATCTCGGCTATTGCCTCGGTGAAAGCGAATTATTGGAGAGAGCACGGCCTGACGAGAGACGTTTGGCGCGGTTTTATTCGTTCACCGTGACCACGATCTCGGCTATTGCCTCGGTGAAAGCGAATTATTGGAGAGAGCACGGCCTGACGAGAGACGTTTGGCGCGGTTTTATTCGTTCACCGTGACCACGATCTCGGCTATTGCCTCGGTGAAAGCGAATTATTGGAGAGAGCACGGCCTGACGAGAGACGTTTGGCGCGGTTTTATTCGTTCACCGTGACCACGATCTCGGGTATTGCCTCGGTGAAAGCGAATTATTGGAGAGAGCACGGCCTGACGAGAGACGTTCGGCGCGGTTTTATTCGTTCACCGTGACCACGATCTCGGCTATTGCCTCGGTGAAAGCGAATTATTGGAGAGAGCACGGCCTGACGAGAGACGTTTGGCGCGGTTTTATTCGTTCACCGTGACCACGACGGCGTCTATTGCCTCGGTGAAAGCGAATTATTGGAGAGAGCACGGCCTGACGAGAAACGTTTGGCGCGGTTTTATTCGTTCACCGTGACCACGATCTCGGCTATTGCCTCGGTGAAAGCGAATTATTGGAGAGAGCACGGCCTGACGAGAGACGTTCGGCGCGGTTTTATTCGTTCACCGTGACCACGATCTCGGCTATTGCCTCGGTGAAAGCGAATTATTGGAGAGAGCACGGCCTGACGAGAGACGTTCGGCGCGGTTTTGTTCGTTCACCGTGACCACGATCTCGGCTATTGCCTCGGTGAAAGCGAATTATTGGAGAGAGCACGGCCTGACGAGAGACGTTCGGCGCGGTTTTATTCGTTCACCGTGACCACGATCTAGGCTATTGCCTCGGTGAAATCGAATTATTGGAGAGAGCACGGCCTGACGAGAGACGTTCGGCGCGGTTTTATTCGTTCACCGTGACCACGATCTCGGCTATTGCCTCGGTGAAAGCGAATTATTGGAGAGAGCACGGCCTGACGAGAGACGTTCGGCGCGGTTTTATTCGTTCACCGTGACCACGATCTCGGCTATTGCCTCGGTGAAAGCGAATTATTGGAGAGAGCACGGCCTGACGAGAGACGTTCGGCGCGGTTTTATTCGTTCACCGTGACCACGATCTCGGCTATTGCCTCGGTGAAAGCGAATTATTGGAGAGAGCATGGCCTGACGAGAGACGTTCGGCGCGGTTTTATTCGTTCACCGTGTCCACGATCTCGGCTATTGTCTCGGTGAAAGCGAATTATTGGAGAGAGCACGGCCTGACGAGAGACGTTCGGCGCGGTTTTATTCGTTCACCGTGACCACGATCTCGGCTATTGCCTCGGTGAAAGCGAATTATTGGAGAAAGCACGGGCTGACGAGAGACGTTTGGCGCGCTTGGTGTTATTCGTTCACCGTGACCACGACGGCGTCTATTGCCTCGGTGAAAGCGAATTATTGGAGAGAGCACGGCCTGACGAGAGACGTTTGGCGCGGTTTTATTCGTTCACCGTGACCACGATCTCGGCTATTGCCTCGGTGAAAGCGAATTATTGGAGAGAGCACGGCCTGACGAGAGACGTTTGGCGCGGTTTTATTCGTTCACCGTGACCACGATCTCGGCTATTGCCTCGGTGAAAGCGAATTATTGGAGAGAGCACGGCCTGACGAGAGACGTTTGGCGCGGTTTTATTCGTTCACCGTGACCACGATCTCGGCTATTGCCTCGGTGAAAGCGAATTATTGGAGAGAGCACGGCCTGACGAGAGACGTTTGGCGCAGTTTTATTCGTTCACCGTGACCACGATCTCGGCTATTGCCTCGGTGAAAGCGAATTATTGGAGAAAGCACGGCCTGACGAGAGACGTTTGGCGCGGTTTTATTCGTTCACCGTGACCACGACGGCGTCTATTGCCTCGGTGAAAGCGAATTATTGGAGAGAGCACGGCCTGACGAGAGACGTTTGGCGCGGTTTTATTCGTTCACCGTGACCACGATCTCGGCTATTGCCTCGGTGAAAGCGAATTATTGGAGAGAGCACGGCCTGACGAGAGACGTTTGGCGCGGTTTTATTCGTTCACCGTGACCACGATCTCGGCTATTGCCTCGGTGAAAGCGAATTATTGGAGAGAGCACGGCCTGACGAGAGACGTTTGGCGCGGTTTTATTCGTTCACCGTGACCACGATCTCGGCTATTGCCTCGGTGAAAGCGAATTATTGGAGAGAGCACGGCCTGACGAGAGACGTTTGGCGCGGTTTTATTCGTTCACCGTGACCACGATCTCGGCTATTGCGTCGGTGAAAGCGAATTATTGGAGAGAGCACGGCCTGACGAGAGACGTTTGGCGCGGTTTTATTCGTTCACCGTGACCACGATCTCGGCTATTGCCTCGGTGAAAGCGAATTATTGGAGAGAGCACGGCCTGACGAGAGACGTTTGGCGCGGTTTTATTCGTTCACCGTGACCACGATCTCGGCTATTGCCTCGGTGAAAGCGAATTATTGGAGAGAGCACGGCCTGACGAGAGACGTTTGGCGCGGTTTTATTCGTTCAACGTGACCACGATCTCGGCTATTGCCTCGGTGAAAGCGAATTATTGGAGAGAGCACGGCCTGACGAGAGACGTTTGGCGCGGTTTTATTCGTTCACCGTGACCACGATCTCGGCTATTGCCTCGGTGAAAGCGAATTATTGGAGAGAGCACGGCCTGACGAGAGACGTTTGGCGCGGTTTTATTCGTTCACCATGACCACGACGGCGTCTATTGCCTCGGTGAAAGCGAATTATTGGAGAGAGCACGGCCTGACGAGAGACGTTTGGCGTGGTTTTATTCGTTCACCGTGACCACGACGGCGTCTATTGCCTCGGTGAAAGCGAATTATTGGAGAGAGCACGGCCTGACGAGAGACGTTTGGCGCGGTTTTATTCGTTCACCGTGACCACGATCTCGGCTATTGCCTCGGTGAAAGCGAATTATTGGAGAGAGCACGGCCTGACGAGAGACGTTTGGCGCGGTTTTATTCGTTCACCGTGACCACGATCTCGGCTATTGCCTCGGTGAAAGCGAATTATTGGAGAGAGCACGGCCTGACGAGAGACGTTCGGCGCGGTTTTATTCGTTCACCGTGACCACGATCTCGGCTATTGCCTCGGTGAAAGCGAATTATTGGAGAGAGCACGGCCTGACGAGAGACGTTCGGCGCGGTTTTATTCGTTCACCGTGACCACGATCTCGGCTATTGCCTCGGTGAAAGCGAATTATTGGAGAGAGCACGGCCTGACGAGAGACGTTTGGCGCGGTTTTATTCGTTCACCGTGACCACGATCTCGGCTATTGCCTCGGTGAAAGCGAATTATTGGAGAGAGCACGGCCTGACGAGAGACGTTCGGCGCGGTTTTATTCGTTCACCGTGACCACGATCTCGGCTATTGCCTCGGTGAAAGCGAATTATTGGAGAGAGCACGGCCTGACGAGAGACGTTCGGCGCGGTTTTATTCGTTCACCGTGACCACGATCTCGGCTATTGCCTCGGTGAAAGCGAATTATTGGAGAGAGCACGGCCTGACGAGAGACGTTTGGCGCGGTTTTATTCGTTCACCGTGACCACGATCTCGGCTATTGCCTCGGTGAAAGCGAATTATTGGAGAGAGCACGGCCTGACGAGAGACGTTTGGCGCGGTTTTATTCGTTCACCGTGACCACGATCTCGGCTATTGCCTCGGTGAAAGCGAATTATTGGAGAGAGCACGGCCTGACGAGAGACGTTTGGCGCGGTTTTATTCGTTCACCGTGACTACGATCTCGGCTATTGCCTCGGTGAAAGCGAATTATTGGAGAGAGCACGGCCTGACGAGAGACGTTCGGCGCGGTTTTATTCGTTCACCGTGACCACGACGGCGTCTATTGCCTCGGTGAAAGCGAAATATTGGAGAGAGCACGGCCTGACGAGAGACGTTTGGCGCGGTTTTATTCGTTCACCGTGACCACGATCTCGGCTATTGCCTTGGTGAAAGCGAATTATTGGAGAGAGCACGGCCTGACGAGAGACGTTCGGCGCGGTTTTATTCGTTCACTGTGACCACGATCTCGGCTATTGCCTCGGTGAAAGCGAATTATTGGAGAGAGCACGGCCTGACGAGAGACGTTCGGCGCGGTTTTATTCGTTCACCGTGACCACGATCTCGGCTATTGCCTCAGTGAAAGCGAATTATTGGAGAGAGCACGGCCTGACGAGAGACGTTTGGCGCGGTTTTATTCGTTCACCGTGACCACGATCTCGGCTATTGCCTCGGTGAAAGCGAATTATTGGAGAGAGCACGGCCTGACGAGAGACGTTCGGCGCGGTTTTATTCGTTCACCGTGACCACGACGGCGTCTATTGCCTCGGTGAAAGCGAATTATTGGAGAGAGCACGGCCTGACGAGAGACGTTTGGCGCGGTTTTATTCGTTCACCGTGACCACGATCTCGGCTATTGCCTCGGTGAAAGCGAATTATTGGAGAGAGCACGGCCTGACGAGAGACGTTTGGCGCGGTTTTATTCGTTCACCGTGACCACGATCTCGGCTATTGCCTCGGTGAAAGCGAATTATTGGAGAGAGCACGGCCCGACGAGAGACGTTTGGCGCGGTTTTATTCGTTCACCGTGACCACGATCTCGGCTATTGCCTCAGTGAAAGCGAATTATTGGAGAGAGCACGGCCTGACGAGAGACGTTCGGCGCGGTTTTATTCGTTCACCGTGACCACGATCTCGGCTATTGCCTCGGTGAAAGCGAATTATTGGAGAGAGCACGGCCTGACGAGAGACGTTTGGCGCGGTTTTATTCGTTCACCGTGACCACGATCTCGGCTATTGCCTCGGTGAAAGCGAATTATTGGAGAGAGCACGGCCTGACGAGAGACGTTCGGCGCGGTTTTATTCGTTCACCGTGACCACGATCTCGGCTATTGCCTCGGTGAAAGCGAATTATTGGAGAGAGCACGGCCTGACGAGAGACGTTTGGCGCGGTTTTATTCGTTCACCGTGACCACGATCTCGGCTATTTCCTCGGTGAAAGCGAATTATTGGAGAGAGCACGGCCTGACGAGAGACGTTTGGCGCGGTTTTATTCGTTCACCGTGACCACGATCTCGGCTATTGCCTCGGTGAAAGCGAAATACTGGAGAGAGCACGGCCTGACGAGAGACGTTTGGCGCGGTTTTATTCGTTCACCGTGACCACGATCTCGGCTATTGCCTCGGTGAAAGCGAATTATTGGAGAGAGCACGGCCTGACGAGAGACGTTTGGCGCGGTTTTATTCGTTCACCGTGACCACGATCTCGGCTATTGCCTCGGTGAAAGCGAATTATTGGAGAGAGCACGGCCTGACGAGAGACGTTTGGCGCGGTTTTATTCGTTCACCGTGACCACGATCTCGGCTATTGCCTCGGTGAAAGCGAATTATTGGAGAGAGCACGGCCCGACGAGAGACGTTTGGCGCGGTTTTATTCGTTCACCGTGACCACGATCTCGGCTATTGCCTCGGTGAAAGCGAATTATTGGAGAGAGCACGGCCTGACGAGAGAGGTTTGGCACGGTTTTATTCGTTCACCGTGACCACGATCTCGGCTATTGCCTCGGTGAAAGCGAATTATTGGAGAGAGCACGGCCTGACGAGAGACGTTTGTCGCGGTTTTATTCGTTCACCGTGACCACGATCTCGGCTATTGCCTCGGTGAAAGCGAATTATTGGAGAGAGCACGGCCTGACGAGAGACGTTTGGCGCGGTTTTATTCGTTCACCGTGACCACGATCTCGGCTATTGCCTCGGTGAAAGCGAATTATTGGAGAGAGCACGGCCTGACGAGAGACGTTCGGCGCCGTTTTATTCGTTCACCGTGACCACGATATCGGCTATTGCCTCGGTGAAAGCGAATTATTGGAGCGAGCACGGCCTGACGAGAGACGTTCGGCGCCGTTTTATTCGTTCACCGTGACCACGATCTCGGCTATTGCCTCGGTGAAAGCGAATTATTGGAGAGAGCACGGCCTGACGAGAGACGTTCGGCGCCGTTTTATTCGTTCACCGTGACCACGATCTCGGCTATTGCCTCGGTGAAAGCGAATTATTGGAGAGAGCACGGCCTGACGAGAGACGTTCGGCACCGTTTTATTCGTTCACCGTGACCACGATCTCGGCTATTGCCTCGGTGAAAGCGAATTATTGGAGCGAGCACGGCCTGACGAGAGACGTTCGGCGCCGTTTTATTCGTTCACCGTGACCACGATCTCGGCTATTGCCTCGGTGAAAGCGAATTATTGGAGCGAGCACGGCCTGACGAGAGACGTTCGGCGCCGTTTTATTCGTTCACCGTGACCACGATCTCGGCTATTGCCTCGGTGAAAGCGAATTATTGGAGCGAGCACGGCCTGACGAGAGACGTTCGGCGCCGTTTTATTCGTTCACCGTGACCACGATCTCGGCTATTGCCTCGGTGAAAACGAATTATTGGAGAGAGCACGGCCTGACGAGAGACGTTCGGCGCCGTTTTATTCGTTCACCGTGACCACGATCTCGGCTATTGCCTCGGTGAAAGCGAATTATTGGAGAGAGCACGGCCTGACGAGAGACGTTCGGCGCCGTTTTATTCGTTCACCGTGACCACGATCTCGGCTATTGCCTCGGTGAAAGCGAATTATTGGAGAGAGCACGGCCTGACGAGAGACGTTCGGCGCCGTTTTATTCGTTCACCGTGACCACGATCTCGGCTATTGCCTCGGTGAAAGCGAATTATTGGAGAGAGCACGGCCTGACGAGAGACGTTCGGCGCCGTTTTATTCGTTCACCGTGACCACGATCTCGGCTATTGCCTCGGTGAAAGCGAATTATTGGAGCGAGCACGGCCTGACGAGAGACGTTCGGCGCCGTTTTATTCGTTCACCGTGACCACGATCTCGGCTATTGCCTCGGTGAAAGCGAATTATTGGAGAGAGCACGGCCTGGCGAGAGACGTTCGGCGCCGTTTTATTCGTTCACCGTGACCACGATCTCGGCTATTGCCTCGGTGAAAGCGAATTATTGGAGAGAGCACGGCCTGACGAGAGACGTTCGGCGCCGTTTTATTCGTTCACCGTGACCACGATCTCGGCTATTGCCTCGGTGAAAGCGAATTATTGGAGCGAGCACGGCCTGACGAGAGACGTTCGGCGCCGTTTTATTCGTTCACCGTGACCACGATCTCGGCTATTGCCTCGGTGAAAGCGAATTATTGGAGAGAGCACGGCCTGACGAGAGACGTTCGGCGCCATTTTATTCGTTCACCGTGACCACGATCTCGGCTATTGCCTCGGTGAAAGCGAATTATTGGAGAGAGCACGGCCTGATGAGAGACGTTCGGCGCCGTTTTATTCGTTCACCGTGACCACGATCTCGGCTATTGCCTCGGTGAAAGCGAATTATTGGAGAGAGCACGGCCTGACGAGAGACGTTCGGCGCCGTTTTATTCGTTCACCGTGACCACGATCTCAGCTATTGCCTCGGTGAAAGCGAATTATTGGAGCGAGCACGGCCTGACGAGAGACGTTCGGCGCCGTTTTATTCGTTCACCGTGACCACGATCTCGGCTATTGCCTCGGTGAAAGCGAATTATTGGAGAGAGCACGGCCTGACGAGAGACGTTCGGCGCCGTTTTATTCGTTCACCGTGACCACGATCTCGGCTATTGCCTCGGTGAAAGCGAATTATTGGAGAGAGCACGGCCTGACGAGAGACGTTCGGCGCCGTTTTATTCGTTCACCGTGACCACGATCTCGGCTATTGCCTCGGTGAAAGCGAATTATTGGAGCGAGCACGGCCTGACGAGAGACGTTCGGCGCCGTTTTATTCGTTCACCGTGACCACGATCTCGGCTATTGCCTCGGTGAAAGCGAATTATTGGAGAGAGCACGGCCTGACGAGAGACGTTCGGCGCCGTTTTATTCGTTCACCGTGACCACGATCTCGGCTATTGCCTCGGTGAAAGCGAATTATTGGAGAGAGCACGGCCTGACGAGAGACGTTCGGCGCCGTTTTATTCGTTCACCGTGACCACGATCTCGGCTATTGCCTCGGTGAAAGCGAATTATTGGAGCGAGCACGGCCTGACGAGAGACGTTCGGCGCCGTTTTATTCGTTCACCGTGACCACGATCTCGGCTATTGCCTCGGTGAAATCGAATTATTTTAGAGAGCACGGCCTGACGAGAGACGTTCGGCGCCGTTTTATTCGTTCACCATGACCACGATCTCGGCTATTGCCTCGGTGAAAGCGAATTATTGGAGAGAGCACGGCCTGACGAGAGACGTTCGGCGCCGTTTTATTCGTTCACCGTGACCACGATCTCGGCTATTGCCTCGGTGAAAGCGAATTATTGGAGAGAGCACGGCCTGACGAGAGACGTTCGGCGCCGTTTTATTCGTTCACCGTGACCACGATCTCGGCTATTGCCTCGGTGAAAGCGAATTATTGGAGAGAGCACGGCCTGACGAGAGACGTTCGGCGCCGCTTTATTCGTTCACCGTGACCACGATCTCGGCTATTGCCTCGGTGAAAGCGAATTATTGGAGCGAGCACGGCCTGACGAGAGACGTTTGGCGCCGTTTTATTCGTTCACCGTGACCACAATCTCGACTATTGCCTCGGTGAAAGCGAATTATTGGAGAGAGCACGGCCTGACGAGAGACGTTCGGCGCCGTTTTATTCGTTCACCGTGACCACGATCTCGGCTATTGCCTCGGTGAAAGCGAATAATTGGAGCGAGCACGGCCTGACGAGAGACGTTTGGCGCCGTTTTATTCGTTCACCGTGACCACGATCTCGGCTATTGCCTCGGTGAAAGCGAATTATTGGAGAGAGCACGGCCTGACGAGAGATGTTTGGCGCGGTTTTATTCGTTCACCGTGACCACGATCTCGGCTATTGCCTCGGTGAAAGCGAATTATTGGAGAGAGCACGGCCTGACGAGAGACGTTTGGCGCCGTTTTATTCGTTCACCGTGACCACGATCTCGGCTATTGCCTCGGTGAAAGCGAATTATTGGAGAGAGCACGGCCTGACGAGAGACGTTTGGCGCCGTTTTATTCGTTCACCGTGACCACGATCTCGGCTATTGCCTCGGTGAAAGCGAATTATTGGAGAGAGCACGGCCTGACGAGAGACGTTTGGCGCCGTTTTATTCGTTCACCGTGTCCACGATCTCGGCTATTGCCTCGGTGAAAGCGAATTATTGGAGAGAGCACGGCCTGACGAGAGACGTTCGGCACCGTTTTATTCGTTCACCGTGACCACGATCTCGGCTATTGCCTCGGTGAAAGCGAATTATTGGAGAGAGCACGGCCTGACGAGAGACGTTCGGCGCGGTTTTATTCGTTCACCGTGACCACGATCTCGGCTATTGCCTCGGTGAAAGCGAATTATTGGAGCGAGCACGGCCTGACGAGAGACGTTCGGCGCGGTTTTATTCGTTCACCGTGACCACGATCTCGGCTATTGCCTCGGTGAAAGCGAATTATTGGAGAGAGCACGGCCTGACGAGAGACGTTCGGCGCGGTTTTATTCGTTCACCGTGACCACGATCTCGGCTATTGCCTCGGTGAAAGCGAATTATTGGAGAGAGCACGGCCTGACGAGAGACGTTCGGCGCGGTTTTATTCGTTCACCGTGACCACGATCTCGGCTATTTCCTCGGTGAAAGCGAATTATTGGAGCGAGCACGGCCTGACGAGAGACGTTCGGCGCGGTTTTATTCGTTCACCGTGACCACGATCTCGGCTATTGCCTCGGTGAAAGCGAATTATTGGAGAGAGCACGGCCTGACGAGAGACGTTTGGCGCGGTTTTATTCGTTCACCGTGACCACGATCTCGGCTATTGCCTCGGTGAAAGCGAATTATTGGAGAGAGCACGGCCTGACGAGAGACGTTCGGCGCGGTTTTATTCGTTCACCGTGACCACGATCTCGGCTATTGCCTCGGTGAAAGCGAATTATTGGAGAGAGCACGGCCTGACGAGAGACGTTCGGCGCGGTTTTATTCGTTCACCGTGACCACGATCTCGGCTATTGCCTCGGTGAAAGCGAATTATTGGAGAGAGCACGGCCTGACGAGAGACGTTTGGCGCCGTTTTATTCGTTCACCGTGACCACGATCTCGGCTATTGCCTCGGTGAAAGCGAATTATTGGAGAGAGCACGGCCTGACGAGAGACGTTTGGCGCCGTTTTATTCGTTCACCGTGACCACGATCTCGGCTATTGCCTCGGTGAAAGCGAATTATTGGAGAGAGCACGGCCTGACGAGAGACGTTTGGCGCCGTTTTATTCGTTCACCGTGACCACGATCTCGGCTATTGCCTCGGTGAAAGCGAATTATTGGAGCGAGCACGGCCTGACGAGAGACGTTCGGCGCGGTTTTATTCGTTCACCGTGACCACGATCTCGGCTATTGCCTCGGTGAAAGCGAATTATTGGAGAGAGCACGGCCTGACGAGAGACGTTTGGCGCCGTTTTATTCGTTCACCGTGACCACGATCTCGGCTATTGCCTCGGTGAAAGCGAATTATTGGAGCGAGCACGGCCTGACGAGAGACGTTTGGCGCCGTTTTATTCGTTCACCCGTGACCACGATCTCGGCTATTGCCTCGGTGAAAGCGAATTATTGGAGCGAGCACGGCCTGACGAGAGACGTTCAGCGCGGTTTTATTCGTTCACCGTGACCACGATCTCGGCTATTGCCTCGGTGAAAGCGAATTATTGGAGAGAGCACGGCCTGACGAGAGACGTTCGGCGCGGTTTTATTCGTTCATCGTGACCACGATCTCGGCTATTGCCTCGGTGAAAGCGAATTATTGGAGCGAGCACGGCCTGACGAGAGACGTTTGGCGCCGTTTTATTCGTTCACCGTGACCACGATCTCGGCTATTGCCTCGGTCAAAGCGAATTATTGGAGAGAGCACGGCCTGACGAGAGACGTTCGGCGCGGTTTTATTCGTTCAACCGTGACCACGATCTCGGCTATTGCCTCGGTGAAAGCGAATTATTGGAGCGAGCACGGCCTGACGAGAGACGTTCGGCGCGGTTTTATTCGTTCACCGTGACCACGATCTCGGCTATTGCCTCGGTGAAAGCGAATTATTGGAGAGAGCACGGCCTGACGAGAGACGTTCGGCGCGGTTTTATTCGTTCACCGTGACCACGATCTCGGCTATTGCCTCGGTGAAAGCGAATTATTGGAGCGAGCACGGCCTGACGAGAGACGTTCGGCGCCGTTTTATTCGTTCACCGTGACCACGATCTCGGCTATTGCCTCGGTGAAAGCGAATTATTGGAGAGAGCACGGCCTGACGAGAGACGTTCGTCGCCGTTTTATTCGTTCACCGTGACCACGATCTCGGCTATTGCCTCGGTGAAAGCGAATTATTGGAGAGAGCACGGCCTGACGAGAGACGTTCGGCGCCGTTTTATTCGTTCACCGTGACCACGATCTCGGCTATTGCCCTCGGTGAAAGCGAATTATTGGAGAGAGCACGGCCTGACGAGAGACGTTCGGCGCCGTTTTATTCGTTCACCGTGACCACGATCTCGGCTATTGCCTCGGTGAAAGCGAATTATTTATTGGAGCGAGCACGGCCT
This sequence comes from Ixodes scapularis, assembly GCF_016920785.2. NCBI lineage: Eukaryota > Metazoa > Arthropoda > Arachnida > Ixodida > Ixodidae > Ixodes > Ixodes scapularis. Next base: position 83,415 of record NW_024610151.1, read on the forward strand.
GACGAGAGACGTTCGGCGCCGTTTTATTCGTTCACCGTGACCACGATCTCGGCTATTGCCTCGGTGAAAGCGAATTATTGGAGGGAGCACGGCCTGACGAGAGACGTTCGGCGCCGTTTTATTCGTTCACCGTGACCACGATCTCGGCTATTGCCTCGGTGAAAGCGAATTATTGGAGAGAGCACGGCCTGACGAGAGACGTTCGGCACCCCGTTTTATTCGTTCACCGTGACCACGATCTCGGCTATTGCCTCGGTGAAAGCGAATTATTGGAGCGAGCACGGCCTGACGAGAGACGTTCGGCGCCGTTTTATTCGTTCACCGTGACCACGATCTCGGCTATTGCCTCGGTGTGAAAGCGAATTATTGGAGAGAGCACGGCCTGACGAGAGACGTTCGGCGCCGTTTTATTCGTTCACCGTGACCACGATCTCGGCTATTGCCTCGGTGAAAGCGAATTATTGGAGAGAGCACGGCCTGACGAGAGACGTTCGGCGCCGTTTTATTCGTTCATCGTGACCACGATCTCGGCTATTGCCTCGGTGAAAGCGAATTATTGGAGCGAGCACGGCCTGACGAGAGACGTTCGGCGCCGTTTTATTCGTTCACCGTGACCACGATCTCGGCTATTGCCTCGGTGAAAGCGAATTATTGGAGAGGAGCACGGCCTGACGAGAGACGTTCGGCGCCGTTTTATTCGTTCACGGTGACCACGATCTCGGCTATTGCCTCGGTGAAAGCGAATTATTGGAGCGAGCACGGCCTGACGAGAGACGTTCGGCGCCGTTTTATTCGTTCACCGTGACCACGATCTCGGCTATTGCCTCGGTGAAAGCGAATTATTGGAGAGAGCACGGCCTGGCGAGAGACGTTCGGCGCCGTTTTATTCGTTCACCGTGACCACGATCTCGGCTATTGCCTCGGTGAAAGCGAATTATTGGAGAGAGCACGGCCTGACGAGAGACGTTCGGCGCCGTTTTATTCGTTCACCGTGACCACGATCTCGGCTATTGCCTCGGTGAAAGCGAATTATTGGAGCGAGCACGGCCTGACGAGAGACGTTCGGCGCCGTTTTATTCGTTCACCGTGACCACGATCTCGGCTATTGCCTCGGTGAAAGCGAATTATTGGAGAGAGCACGGCCTGACGAGAGACGTTCGGCGCCATTTTATTCGTTCACCGTGACCACGATCTCGGCTATTGCCTCGGTGAAAGCGAATTATTTTAGAGAGCACGGCCTGACGAGAGACGTTCGGCGCCGTTTTATTCGTTCACCGTGACCACGATCTCGGCTATTGCCTCGGTGAAAGCGAATTATTGAAGAGAGCACGGCCTGACGAGGGACGTTGGGCGCCGTTTTATTCGTTCACCGTGACCACGATCTCGGCTATTGCCTCGGTGAAAGCGAATTATTGGAGCGAGCACGGCCTGACGAGAGACGTTCGGCGCCGGTTTTATTCGTTCACCGTGACCACGATCTCGGCTATTGCCTCGGTGAAAGCGAATTATTGGAGAGAGCACGGCCTGACGAGAGACGTTCGGTGCCGTTTTATTCGTTCACCGTGACCACGATCTCGGCTATTGCCTCGGTGAAAGCGAATTATTGGAGAGAGCACGGCCTGACGAGAGACGTTCGGCGCCGTTTTATTCGTTCACCGTGACCACGATCTCGGCTATTGCCTCGGTGAAAGCGAATTATTGGAGTGAGCACGGCCTGACGAGAGACGTTCGGCGCCGTTTTATTCGTTCACCGTGACCACGATCTCGGCTATTGCCTCGGTGAAAGCGAATTATTGGAGAGAGCACGGCCTGACGAGAGACGTTCGGCGCCGTTTTATTCGTTCACCGTGACCACGATCTCGGCTATTGCCTCGGTGAAAGCGAATTATTGGAGAGAGCACGGCCTGACGAGAGACGTTCGGCGCCGTTTTATTCGTTCACCGTGACCACGATCTCGGCTATTGCCTCGGTGAAAGCGAATTATTGGAGCGAGCACGGCCTGACGAGAGACGTTCGGCGCCGTTTTATTCGTTCACCGTGACCACGATCTCGGCTATTGCCTCGGTGAAAGCGAATTATTGGAGAGAGCACGGCCTGACGAGAGACGTTCGGCGCCGTTTTATTCGTTCACCGTGACCACGATCTCGGCTATTGCCTCAGTGAAAGCGAATTATTGGAGAGAGCACGGCCTGACGAGAGACGTTCGGCGCCGTTTTATTCGTTCACCGTGACCACGATCTCGGCTATTGCCTCGGTGAAAGCGAATTATTGGAGAGAGCACGGCCTGACGAGAGACGTTCGGCGCCGTTTTATTCGTTCACCGTGACCACGATCTCGGCTATTGCCTCGGTGAAAGCGAATTATTGGAGCGAGCACGGCCTGACGAGAGACGTTCGGCGCCGTTTTATTCGTTCACCGTGACCACGATCTCGGCTATTGCCTCGGTGAAAGCGAATTATTGGAGAGAGCACGGCCTGACGAGAGACGTTCGGCGCCATTTTATTCGTTCACCGTGACCACGATCTCGGCTATTGCCTCGGTGAAAGCGAATTATTTTAGAGAGCACGGCCTGACGAGAGACGTTCGGCGCCGTTTTATTCGTTCACCGTGACCACGATCTCGGCTATTGCCTCGGTGAAAGCGAATTATTGAAGAGAGCACGGCCTGACGAGGGACGTTGGGCGCCGTTTTTATTCGTTCACCGTGACCACGATCTCGGCTATTGCCTCGGTGAAAGCGAATTATTGGAGCGAGCACGGCCTGACGAGAGACGTTCGGCGCCGTTTTATTCGTTCACCGTGACCACGATCTCGGCTATTGCCTCGGTGAAAGCGAATTATTGGAGAGAGCACGGCCTGACGAGAGACGTTCGGTGCCGTTTTATTCGTTCACCGTGACCACGATCTCGGCTATTGCCTCGGTGAAAGCGAATTATTGGAGAGAGCACGGCCTGACGAGAGACGTTCGGCGCCGTTTTATTCGTTCACCGTGACCACGATCTCGGCTATTGCCTCGGTGAAAGCGAATTATTGGAGTGAGCACGGCCTGACGAGAGACGTTCGGCGCCGTTTTATTCGTTCACCGTGACCACGATCTCGGCTATTGCCTCGGTGAAAGCGAATTATTGGAGAGAGCACGGCCTGACGAGAGACGTTCGGCGCCGTTTTATTCGTTCACCGTGACCACGATCTCGGCTATTGCCTCGGTGAAAGCGAATTATTGGAGAGAGCACGGCCTGACGAGAGACGTTCGGCGCCGTTTTATTCGTTCACCGTGACCACGATCTCGGCTATTGCCTCGGTGAAAGCGAATTATTGGAGCGAGCACGGCCTGACGAGAGACGTTCGGCGCCGTTTTATTCGTTCACCGTGACCACGATCTCGGCTATTGCCTCGGTGAAAGCGAATTATTGGAGAGAGCACGGCCTGACGAGAGACGTTCGGCGCCGTTTTATTCGTTCACCGTGACCACGATCTCGGCTATTGCCTCAGTGAAAGCGAATTATTGGAGAGAGCACGGCCTGACGAGAGACGTTCGGCGCCGTTTTATTCGTTCACCGTGACCACGATCTCGGCTATTGCCTCGGTGTGAAAGCGAATTATTGGAGAGAGCACGGCCTGACGAGAGACGTTTGGCGCCGTTTTATTCGTTCACCGTGACCACGATCTCGGCTATTGCCTCGGTGAAAGCGAATTATTGGAAGAGAGCACGGCCTGACGAGAGACGTTTGGCGCCGTTTTATTCGTTCACCGTGACCACGATCTCGGCTATTGCCTCGGTGAAAGCGAATTATTGGAGAGAGCACGGCCTGACGAGAGACGTTTGGCGCCGTTTTATTCGTTCACCGTGTCCACGATCTCGGCTATTGCCTCGGTGAAAGCGAATTATTGGAGAGAGCACGGCCTGACGAGAGACGTTCGGCGCCGTTTTATTCGTTCACCGTGACCACGATCTCGGCTATTGCCTCGGTGGAAGCGAATTATTGGAGAGAGCACGGCCTGACGAGAGACGTTCGTCGCGGTTTTATTCGTTCACCGTGACCACGATCTCGGCTATTGCCTCGGTGAAAGCGAATTATTGGAGCGAGCGCGGCCTGACGAGAGACGTTCGGCGCGGTTTTATTCGTTCACCGTGACCACGATCTCGGCTATTGCGTCGGTGAAAGCGAATTATTGGAGAGAGCACGGCCTGACGAGAGACGTTCGGCGCGGTTTTATTCGTTCACCGTGACCACGATCTCGGCTATTGCCTCGGTGAAAGCGAATTATTGGAGAGAGCACGGCCTGACGAGAGACGTTCGGCGCGGTTTTATTCGTTCACCGTGACCACGATCTCGGCTATTTCCTCGGTGAAAGCGAATTATTGGAGCGAGCACGGCCTGACGAGAGACGTTCGGCGCGGTTTTATTCGTTCACCGTGACCACGATCTCGGCTATTGCCTCGGTGAAAGCGAATTATTGTTGAGAGCACGGCCTGACGAGAGACGTTTGGCGCGGTTTTATTCGTTCACCGTGACCACGATCTCGGCTATTGCCTCGGTGAAGCGAATTATTGGAGAGAGCACGGCCTGACGAGAGACGTTCGGCGCGGTTTTATTCGTTCACCGTGACCACGATCTCGGCTATTGCCTCGGTGAAAGCGAATTATTGGAGAGAGCACGGCCTGACGAGAGACGTTCGGCGCGGTTTTATTCGTTCACCGTGACCACGATTCTCGGCTATTGCCTCGGTGAGAAGCGAATTATTGGATTGAGCACGGCCTGACGAGAGACGTTTGGCGCCGTTTTATTCGTTCACCGTGACCACGATCTCGGCTATTGCCTCGGTGAAGGCGAATTATTGGAGAGAGCACGGCCTGACGAGAGACGTTTGGCGCCGTTTTATTCGTTCACCGTGACCACGATCTCGGCTATTGCCTCGGTGAAAGCGAATTATTGGAGAGAGCACGGCC